>NW_008587694.1:0-29344 GCF_000691845.1 Merops nubicus
GCCGTTCTGTGGGTAGTGCCCATTTATGTTTTTGACCAGGGTGTGACTGCACCAGGCCCTGTGGCACACGGTGTGCCAGCTCCCACACTTCATACAAACCAGAACATGATAGGGATTAGCCTAACTGCAGACATGCTGGCCTTAAAACCTGCAGATGTTGTGGTTTAGGGTTGGGGCTTTTTAAGTTAAACTGATTAAAAATGTCCCCTGCCTTAAAATCCCCGTATCTTTTCATATTGGAGAGTACATCTCATTGGCTGGGGGGGGTGGAACCCCCAGCACTTCTGCTACTCAAGCATGAATCACAGAATGGCTTAGGTTGGAAGGGACCCTAGAGATCATCTAATCCAGCCGCCCTGCCATGGGAGCATGGAGCATGGCCGAGTAACACCTGGAGTATTACCAAATTCAGGTTGCTGAAAACTGCCTTGGGCAACTCAGGTCTGTTTATCCCTGTCCTGTGTTTCCCAAGGCTACATCTTCACTCTATAGTCAGTTGGTGTTGCTTGTGCCTGAATACCTTTTAGATTAGTGTGTTTTGCAGCTGTATCTCAAAGGAATAGTTAACTTTTATGCATGGTTTTTATTCTGAAATTTATGCTTTTGTTTTGTTAATGCTGACCCTGGCTGCTAGTCTCAGAATCCATCTGATGCCAGGGCTCGTGAGTGCCAAAAGGCCTTGAATTAGAAAGCCTTCCCACAAACTCCAAGAGAAATTTGTTACCTGCCTAATACCAAAGCAATTGTGCCCAAAATGCTCCTTATTGTACTTCCCAGGTTTTATCACAGGAGACATAAGATGCACAGCTAGGATTCATCTCACTTAATACCCATATTGTAAACATTTGTGTGTTATGTTTCACCTTCAGGTGGGTGTCAAGTAGCCCAGGTGAACTGCTTCCTCAGTTCCTTCCTTTGACTGGAAAGAGAGCTGTATAAGGTTGGAGGGAGACACCCTGTCCTAAATGCCTTCATTTAGGCAATGAGATAGTGACTGCTGTAAATAATTTTAGGTTTAAACTTTCCATTCTTTACGTCTATATATTGGGTAATGCTTTTATGAAGTGCAAAGGCTAGAATGTGTACTAGGTATGACCTGTGTGTCATACTGACGAGACGCAGATACTTTGCTGTGAAACCCCAGCAATTCAGTGAGGCTAAACCATTCCAGCATGTCTTATGGGTATATTGAGAGCAATTCAGGCAACTTTTCTTACCATGTCCCACAGAGGAAAAAGAAGCATGCAAGAGCTCCTAGGCTCGCAGATTGCGAGGCTTTAGAATTTATGTGATTTGATGACTCATGATGAGATCAGCCAGCAGCCTGGCTTGATTGCAACTAAAGAACTGTATCTCTTTTCAGTTTGTCTAAATTACAATTCCAATCACTGGATCTTACTACATCTTTTCATGGAGATTGACAAGTACCTACTCTTGGATAGCTTTTTCATTTGCAGGCACTCATGAAATCGGCTGTGAAACCTCTCTTCAGAAAAGTGGGTATCCCAAGCCCCGTAAGACACCTGTCATAATGCTAACTTCAGCATCTAGACCACTTTCTGTGACACTCCTTTGAACACTTCTCAGTATTTTAATGTTGTAAGGAGACACACCAAATTAGGAAGCAAATTATACCAAATCAGTGTTACAGTAGTAGATGTACAGATGCAAGGCAACTTCCTAGTTGTAGTCCCCTTTACAGACCCCCAAAAGGTCATGCTAACCCCTTTTGCCATACCATTTCACCAAGGTCTCCTATTCAGGTGCTTTTCTTTATGTCCTCCTATGATTACGGCTTTCCAAGGCATTTTTTAACACGAGCATTTTTTTTTTTTTTCCAGCTGTATTATGGTGCAGTTAGCTACAATGAAATTATTTTGTTTGTCTGCAAGGCAAATCAAATCAATCTGTAACAGGAAGGTAGTACTGCCCTTTAGTAAAGTCATCTGTTTGTTATCAGCGAGCTTTACATGAATGTCATTGTCTGATTAATTAATAAAAATGTTAAATAATCTTTCACCAGGAGTCTTTGGGAGTTCCATTAGAGTCACTCTAGTTTCTTACATCCCCATAATCACAACTGTGCTTTGAAATGTCTCAGTGAGCCTATTTAATGCATCTGCTCCATGGCCCTTTTTTCCACACAGTGCATGTGTTTTAGCCAATGCAGTCCTGAAAAAAAGATAAAATGAGGCAGCAACATCTTCATGTAGTTTTTTTTGCTGTGAAAATATGCTCCATGCTTGACTTTTAATCAGTGTGTTTTTGTTACTGTGATGAAAGCATTTCAGTTTACATATGTTTATATTTTATTATCTTAAATCCTTTAAATGTAGGTTTTTAATGTAGTTGTTCATATAGAATGCCAGTAAGTTGTTAAGAGTAAGATTATACAGCTGAAGTAGAAGTATTCTTCATTATTCTTTTCTTTCTCTCTCCCATTACTGGAGATTCTGGCATACCATTTTTTTTCCCCCCAACCTACTATTTCTGTTGTTAGCACTTATTTTTGTAGATTTTATGTATTGTCCTATCTGTGATATCACAAGAGCTGATTTTCCAAATCATGACCGTAAGGAATCATCTGAGCAGCCTAAAATAAAAACCACTCCAAGCTTTCTGTTAGATTCCAAGCTTACATGTCACACCCAATATAGTGTCCTCTCAAAGCAGTTTTATGTTTTCTTTATTTCACTAAACACAACCTCTGCTAAAGTTTGAATGAAAATATACAACCCAATCACAGGAATGTCTGGATATGGAAAAAAAAATTACTTGCATGCCACAGTGTAAAAGTGTCAGTAGCTATGTGGTATATTTTTTATGTGAAGCCTATCTGTGAAATATAAAGTCCCATTTTTTAATCAATATTTGCTTGCATTTTAGACACTAGAAATTTATTCTACAAATAATCCAGTTTTGCTTGGCATCTAAATGAAAAAAATGGAAAAGAAAGTTCTTAAAAGCCATGCCATTTCTCATTGCCATTTATTTCTATTTTTAATATTTTTCATGTATATATATATATATATATCTCATATTTGATGATAATTTTATTATATTCCACAAACATAAAAATATAAATGTTTTGTATATTCTTTTTGTAATTTTGGAAACTGACGATGGTATGATACAGTCTGACATTGTTATTTTGTAATCCCTGGTTTGATGCTACGTCAAAAAGGTCAGAGAGAACACCAAGTGTTGCACTGAAGTATTTTTATGGCTATTTTAATAATTCTGAGCTTTCTAATGTTTAAGACTGCGGTTATTGTTGCATTGTTATGTAAATCTTAAATATGCCCAAACCAAACATGATCTAGGAGTAGAAGTTAATGAGCCTTGAGATATCAACAGTTCTGAAGAAGTTTCTCATGCTGAAGGCAATAGTTTCTGCGCTGAGATGTGAACAAACAAGACCCATTGCTGGCAGCAGTGCTTTCAGCAAATTTCAACCAATATATCCCGTGATGCTGTCGAGTTATCAGGTACAAACAGTGTGTCATACAGTGACAAAGCAGAATTTCTAAATACAGGTATTTCTGTCAAACCCATAGAGACTGATAAAAAAAAATCAAAACAGTTGTTCTGTGTGCTGTATGCTTTTTGAGTAAAAAGTGTAAAGAGAAGAGGAAGAGAAATTGAAATATTTAAGGACAGTGTCAAGATTAAAACACTAAATATTAGATAATTCAGTTATATGTATTGAAGAATTGTGCATAGTTTTAGTGTTTGGTTATAGCTTACTTCATCTGGCAATGCATTTGTCCAAGGAAAATGCTGAAAGTGTTTAAAATTGTCTGTATTCAGAATTACGGATAGGTCAGTATTCGCAGAGTTGTTTGTAGTAATGGACTTCTTTTTTTTCTGTCTCTTGCTACTTTAAATGTGTATCCAGTAAATGGAAAGTAGTGGCTGCTTAAGAGGATTCTGTCACCAAACAAGAAGGAAATTAAGAGATTAACCTTAACTGGGTAAAAATTTGAAAGTATTTCCCGGTAGCAGAGAAAATGATTATTTAACAGTTGGCAGACAACAAAGGTACAAAGACATAGATCGCAAACGAGGGAGGAACTGAGTCAAAATTAGCAATAAAGAGCTTTAAATCAAATATTTTTTATGGTGTTAGCACCATATTCCCCTGGAAAAGCAGGTTCTGAATACTACTTATCAATCTTTCACGTGATAGATCTCCAAATTAAAATTTCTATGACTGGAGGCAAAACGAGAAGCACGAGAAGTAGAAATTATTTGGGGGTAAGAAAATAAACCAAACACAACTCTGGCTAAAACTTGCTGCTGAAGGTAGCTGGAGAGAACTATTTTAATGATGATCAGAAGGCTTAGGCAGTCATATTTTTTTTTTTGTTAGTATTTAATTCCTTTATTTAAATTTGGCAGGATATACAGACCCTTCCGAAGTATTTTGGGGGAACGCAGTGCTTACTACAATCAAGCAAATGATTGGCTTAGTTTTACTTGATTTTTAGGGAATGTTGTTGATTGGAGCGTTACATCTGGATTTCCAGATTTCGGAGTGATAGAAATAAGTTTCAAGTTCACAGTGGAACTTGAACTCAGGAAGCACCTGAGTTCTAAAAGCATGTAACAGAGGCTACATGAATTTTCGAGATACTGAGGACTTAGAGCTTGCCAGCAAATCAGCAGAGCTGAAGAATCTGAGTAACCTGAGGAAACTGTTACCTGTGTATGTACATACACACACACACACACATATATATATGCATCTTGCAGTACATGTGCATATATTGACTGAAATATCTGGTGAAAATGCATTTTTTTACTCCTATGTGCTTTGTGAATAAACATTTTAAGCGTATTTTAAGATTTTAAGAAGTAAGTAGATAGAATAGAAACAAGATACAAGGAAGGTGACTATAATCCTGTGAAATTAATGGGATTCTGAATAACTGTTTTCTTAAAACTACAAAATGTCTAATGGGGAAAAAAAAAGAAATATTGGTTGCAATCATTACTATAGAGCTTGCCATTCAACAGAATAAAGTTAAAAGGTCTAAAAAAGTCAGCAGAAAGCAGACATTTCCATTGCAGCAGTCTTGAGAACTTGCTATGAAAATCCATCCAATCATTAAAACAAAGCTACCCAGAGAACTGAGCTGTGAAGAGGTTTTCTTGCTACCCACTGTCATTTTTTAAGTGCTGTTCAAACTTTCTGTAGAGCTAGATTTTAACCTACATGTGAAATTAGAGGAAAATGTTCCTATGAAGTGCAAATCCTTCCTCAAGATGAACTAATGCCGTTCAGGAGCTGCAATCACCAGAATGCAGCGAGTTATAGTTCAGTGAGTCATTCTCAGAGGCAGTTATGGGCTTTACAAGGATAGTAATTTGCTGCTTCTCTTCATGGATATATTGTTGTTCATCAACACTTAATTCCTTCTCCCCCCCCCCCCCCTTTTTTTTTTTTTCAAGTTATGAGTCATTGAAAACTTTACAGGAAATAGATGATTTGAAGAATAACTTGTGTGACCTTATCTATATTGTGGCCTGATCTTGGCAGTCAGTAAGATGTACTTGCCAGTGTAATAGCATTTGAAACTTGCAGTGACATGAATTAGAGGAAAAACATACACACGCGGATCCCTGTAGTAGGCATGTAATGTATTTGCCTGGTTACCAGATTTTTGTTATTTGAGAAATTTTTCAGGGACTGGAATCATATAGTCACAGAATGGCTTAGGTTGGAAGGGACCCTAGAGATCATCTAACCCAACCACCCTGCCTTGGGCAAGGATGCCTGTCAACTGGACCAGGTTGCTCAAGGCCTCATCCAGCCTGGCCTTGAACACCTCCAGGGAGGGGGCATCCAACATCGCTGGGCAATCTATTCCAGAGTCTCTCCATCTTCGTACTGAAGAACTTCTTAACAAAGATGTTAAACAGCACTGAACCCAGAGCAAACCCCTGAGGAACTCCACTTGTCACTGGTCTCCACCTGGACTTCCAGCCATTGATCACAACTCTTTGAGTGCGACCTTTTAGCCAGTTCCTTATCCACCGAGTAGTCCATCCGTCAACTCCATGTCTCCATCTTAGAGACAAGGAATTGCTCTTAGTTGTCACATTAGCAGAAGTGGAAAAAATCAGCTTTGTTCACAGTGACTCATATGTGTGCAAACTATTTTTGAAGTAAGTGAACGACTTACGTGAGACTGATGTAACCTTATTTTACACCTGGTCTGTTAGGAAGAAGGTGTTAATTTACTGTATGGAGTAGTCAGCATCTTTGTATCCTTATTTTTGGAAGCGTTAGTTCTCCACATTACCAGTTCTGCATGCTGATGGGTGTCTTTGCAGAGGCTTGTTGCTAGAAAGCAGTTTCAGTGTGGACTGACACATTATGTGCTGTTATTCCAGTTCAGTCTGTGAGGTTTAGCCCATTTCAGACAAATACCACAAAACAAGCTAAATGTTTGAGGTTATCATAAACCAATTTTGTTTCAGGACATACATGTCTGAAATCAAGACACTGATAAATCACTGAATAAAGCTTTGAAATATTGCACTGCTACAAATTAACACAAGTATTTGGGGAAAATGTTGCTATGTTCTGCCACAGTTGGGAGTTGACTTGTATTTACCATATGTTACAAAGTTGTCTATGTGATATCTCATCTGGTTTCCACTGTGAAATGCCATCTGTCTTGTACTCAACATTTATGGGAAAGTAACTGCTAAACTCTGTAATGAAGAGATTAGGGAGAAATATTTTGAGATTAGTGCAGATCTGTAGGTATTTTATATATTTATGTAGACATACAGTTATCTTTTATATATAAGATCATAAACCAAAATGAAAGTATACAATTATTACAATGTTACCCTTTTGATATTTGCAGTCAAAGGAGGCCTGTAAGATATTTATGATTTTTTCCACTTCGGCTAATATGACAATTATATGTGATTCCTTGTCTCTGTCAGCCACTGGTAGAGTGTATGGCAGAAGGTATCCTAAATAAAGTCTTCCATCTGCAGTTATGTCTTAAATAGACACATTTATAGAAGGAAGTGTTTTGCATATCAAACAGGATGCTTTGTACATGGATGAAAATGGTCTACTTAGATTCTTAGGAAAATGGGGAGTTGCTTTTCCCCATGGTTAAACCAGAGAATTTGTCTGCAGTCATGTCGTGGTTTTGGTAATGTGGGATTTTAGAAAGTTGCTTCCTAAGTACATCAGGACTGAATTTAGATTAATTTTAATATAATTCTGTCAGTATATTTACAAAGTATAACAGAATCTGTTTGCTTTGTTTTGTTTTTAAAGAATTCTACTTATTCTTCTTTACATAAACAGAAATAAAACTGTTAAATGTAAATGAAGATGCCAAAAAGGACACTCTACAGGAGTGAAGCAGGATATTTTGCATTACAGCAATGAGAAAACTCTCAGGCAGAATTAAGAAAACTGGTGCAAGGATAATAGGTCAATTTGCTATGAAATATATATAATTTTACTTTAATTCACACTGAATTAAACTGAATAAACCTGCTGCAAATGGAAAGAAACCTTGTATTTGATGAAATGTACAGACAAATCAGTACCAAATGTTTTGACTTTACTCAGTAAAATACAATGTTAAAATAAATTCTTGGCATTTTTATGTAAGGCTACAGTACCCTTCCTCCTCCCTTCCAGTCTCACTTGTGGCTGACAGTACAGGATTCCCTTCTAGGCACTGCCTCAGTGCTGGCTAATGAAGGCCTAATTTTCTCTGAAGCTCCTTTAAACTCTTCATGGTTTGAACAGTGGAGCCTGAAGTGTGTTAATCCCTGTGAGGACAACAACTTTTATGTCACAGTTAAGCAGTTCTTCACCCAGGCTGTATGAGGTGGCCGAAGCACACCCCATGCAGTGTTACTTCTGAGCCTCTGCCATGGTGAGGATGGAGTGGCCTCTGGATTGTGTTCCCTTGTTGGAGCCACTGGAGCAGGGACTCAGAAGCCACAGGGAGAACTTGTGCTGTTGATCCTCTGCCCGGAAAATAGAGGAACAGATTTGTTTGGGGAGCAAAGCAGAGGGAGGTGAGCTAGAAAGCATGTCTTGGCTGCATGGAATTATATCAAAAGCTTTGCCAGATATTTGGGTTGTGTATTTATTAAGCCTCCAATTAATTAAGACAAACTCATTTGAGACTAAAAGTGCAGTTTGTAACAACTGAAAATATGCAAAAATATTCAAAGCCATTAACTGTATTATAAAAAACAACACAACTTGTTTTCTGAGGTTTTATTTAGTGTTTTAATCAACAATTGGCTAAATTGCATTCACTTGCTGTGAAGGAGTGAGATAATAATATGCAATTAATAAATTAATAATAAATGTATAGCCCTGGGAGCAGTTATGAGTCTTTCTATGTCTACGCAGTTATTTCCATTGCTCTCAACTTATTGTATATTATATCTTAAAATGCTATAGGCCTTTTTAATATCTGCTGAAAAGAGCAAAACATGTGAGTTATTTGACGAAAAAGTTGATTCCTGTGTCACAGCAGTTGACCTGTCTTTTGTGCCTTCTCCATAATGCTGGGATTTTGTAAATTTGCCATCAAGTAACTGTAGATTTCGTAGGATTTTTTTTGTTAATGATTATACAACATGATGAGCTTGGAGTAAAATTAATTTATACTGAAGTTGGTGTATATGTTTCACCAAACCTGAATATTCTTAAGGAAATAATTTGCTGTGGGCATGCATTAACTGAGGTAAAGTATCATTTAGTCAAACCTTCTTTCTCTGCCCAATAACTTGAATCATGTTATTACTAAAATGCTGGAAGGACACACTGGAGAGATAAAAGGTGAGTTCAGTCAAGCTGAAGAGGAATGTGAACTAGATTTCAGTCTTCCAAATTTAACTCTAAACACTGGGCAAGTAAGCAAAAAGAACTGCCAAGATGCTGCCGTATTCTGTACCAGGGGTCATGCCCATCACTGCCCCTTCTCTTCTAGTTTGCCCTGGCTCTGCCTGCGGCCAGCGAAGCTGGCAAAGTTTCAGCTATGCAGGGCTAGTTTAGGACCATCAACGCCCTATAGGCTAGAGCAGATGGGTAGAGTTTGGCATCACAGACCTCACTGTCACCCAAAACACTGAGTGTAGCTGATGCTATTTCAGATGGGACAGTACCCTTTATGTCTTCCCCTGGATAATGGCCGGGGCCAGTGTCCTCTGTGGCCAGGTGACATCTGCATGCTAACCCAGTCTTCCTATTATCCAATAGAGGTTTTGGGTGAAGGAGCCAGCACCCATTTGTGGGACCATATTGTCTCCCATTACTGATGCTGAACTTAGGAAGTGCTGGGATTAAACCCCCAGCCCTGAAAGAGAGCTGGCATATAGATGATGTCCACAACCAGAACCCTCCTGATTGGTTTTCATCCAGGGTCTGGCCAGCCTTGGGTGGGAACTGATTAGATCACCACCAGGTGCCCCTGCCTTCTACATTAACTTGGAGGTGGGGCAAGAAGCCACACCTGTAAGAGCTGACTCTGCTGGTGGTGTAGTTGGGTGGCCTGTTCATGCAGTGCTTGTGGTGTGTGGGGTTCTGGCTGTTGAAAGGGCTTCCCCACTCCTCATAGCAAGTGGAGGTCCCAGGATGGTGGGGCAAGATGATTGGACTGTTCACCTGGGTCCTTCCATCTCCCATGGCACGGTTCTGGAGGTGGCTTGCCCCCCTCTGCCCAGTGGCATGGTTCTGGAGTCGGCTCACTCCCTTCTGCACACCCTCTGCTGTGAGTGAATGTATTGACTTATTCCTTCCTCCAGTGGTCTGGCATGTGGGATTGTTGGTGTGTGATTTAAGAGTGGAGGGAGGACTTTGGCTGCTGGTTTGCTTGTTGACGATAATATCTTTCTATGCTGGGCAAGTGGTCAGCAGAAGAGCTGAGGCAAAGGGCCGTATCTGGCATGCTGTGCTCCCTGCCCTGCAGTGACAGCACGCATTCGTCAGAGCGGCTGTCGGATTGCCATGAACACAGCACAGAGGCCATTGTTTTCTGTGGACCTTAGACAGTCCTAATGTCTGCATTTCAGCTGGGGGCTAGTTTGGTGGCAATGAATCCTCTGCTGCTTTATAGTCTTTGAAATAATTTTACAGCCCTCCAAGGAGACACATCACCTCAGAAATGAAATAAAATATCCAGGTAGATAGGCAATTAGAAGACAAGGTCTGTGCTATGAAATAGCCATGCCACTATGGAGAGATTTTTTTTTTTATTTTTTTTTTTATTTTTTTTGTCATGTCACTCTCTCTGTCCCCTTCTTGGTAGTGGATATTCAAAAGGGGCTGTACAAAAAAAAACCTCAAAAACATGTTCAGAGAGTTAGATGTTGTCAGTTCAAACCAGGGTAGGACCTGCCCTGATCTCTGCTTGGCCACGATGGGACTGTGCCCTTGCTGGTGAGGATGGTGCCCTGACACCTGGCTGTCAACTCAACTCCTGGGTGACCTGGTCTGGGGAGCAGTCTGCTCTTTGCTTCTCAGAAACAATTTGTGGATGACATTTTTTTTTCATCTCAGACTTTTATCCTTTTTTTACTTGTATTATTTGTTGCTGAACTGTTTTTGATAGAAAAGAATATATCTCTCTCTCCGACTAAGAATATATCTATCTAGCTGATTTTATGAAAATAATCCAAGTAATTCATAATGTAGAACTATATAGATTTGTGTTCTATGAGTAAAGTAGGTTTTTTAGTGCTTTTGGAGGTACCTGTCCAAGAAATCAGAAATCATAGTGGAAGAATATAAGAACCCAGAAACCCATGAAACTGTAAGTTGCTCCTGAACACCAACTCCAGGACTTACTTTTCCTGTTTTCTCTTTCACATACATTGGTTATTTATATTGTGTGGCTGGTTACAGCTGAGACATGGTTAGAGGTTTTACCTCAGTATTCATTTCAGGTGCTCATGTGCATTGCCAGATTACTACAAATCTCAGGAAAGCTCACAAGTTATTTTCCCTAAACGCCTGTTGAAGTCAGCTCTAAAACTTAACTTTTCAGTGGAAAATATATATTGATAAAATTCATGTCAGCTAAAATGTCACTAAAAAGAGGAGGAAATTACTGGATAGCATTTCACTGTGAGGCGTTGCAACCTGGCAGAGCACTGCAGCTCACCTTACAAAGTAGGTTGTCTATAGCTCCTGTCAATGGAGGGATTGACTTTCTCTCCCAGCAGCTCTGTTGAAATTAATACAGCTCGTGATTAACTTCCTAGTGGTGAGTCGTTGTACATCTGCTAAATGAGCAGACCATAGCTTCAGGGGAAGCTGCAAGTAATTAATATGTGGAAATCTACCATTAACTGACATGCCAAAATAATTTGGGCTGGAAAAAAAAACCCAAAAAACAAAACCCAAAACAAAAACTCCTCTGATAAGAGTTGAGTTAGGAATTGTAATTAGCCAAACATAACTATATAGTTATTTTGATAGATTACAGATGAGATTTCTTTATCTTGAAAATGTGAGCATTTGTACATGATGTTATCACCAGATCCAAATTCCATGATCATTTGGGGATGCATTGCGCTTCCTAACTTTTCCTAAATCTACAGGAACACAGCACCTCAATAATACTGCTTTATATCTCTCCACTATTAACAAATTAACTTTTGTAAGTTCTGTTGTCAGAAAATGTAAAGAGCCTGTTCTTCAAGACCAAGCTGTATTTTGAGATCTCACTATTATGCTAAACCCTTTCTTCTGATATGGCATTGATTACATGGGCTATCTGTCTTACATAGGCCCAGTGATAAAATAAAAACCTTGCATTTTTTGCCGTTTCTGTTCCATACACTCTTGCTGCCAGAATGTATGGAGGGCTTTGGTTTTATTACTGGATTACTTTTCAAGCTTTCCTCTCCCTCAAAAGGCTAATGAAACTCAGCAAGTGCCAATGTGAGCCTGGAATGTCTCAACAGTTGGGATAACTAATCTACTTCCAGATTTGTCTTTTAGAGCTTTGCTGCAGTACAGCCTTCAGTAATAAAAGCAAAGATGTGTTAAGCTCCATAAATAAAATCTTAAAACTCAGTAAAATGTTCTTCAGGAAAAGAGTTTTAAATGGGCAACTCTAGCAATCATGCTATACTGAACATCTCCACCCACCCAACGGCAGAATAAAAGTAAATGTACTAGCTAAATGGCAAGGAGCAAGAGCCCAATACATCTTTCTCATTATATGAGGTATTTAAAAGGTGACCAGGAGACTAGGGAGTGCATTTTTACTGTGGTGTGGCAGGAGAAAATAAAAAAATTGGCTCTATTAAAATGTTCTCTCTAAATTAAGAGACATACAACAAAGCACTTCATCTGGCTGGCTTTTATAGCCAATGGAAGTAGTAAGTCTTTTAAAATGAGAATAAAAGAGAGAAAGAAGGAAATACTGCATGTGCATGTTGTTTGGGGAGAAGCTGTGGCATAAAGAGGATCAATTATCTTGAAAATCCTTGTGCAGAAAAATCAAAAAATATTATTTTTGATGGCTACTTTATACTTAGAACATTTCTATCTTATCTTGCAATTACAATAATTTTTGTGCTGCTTAGTTTTGTGTCTATTTACTGATACTTGATACCTTCAGGTAAATATCAATTTTTCTTGGTCACCTCCTTGCGTTTCCAGAGTGCATTTCCTTGCTAGACTCTTAGACACCACCCACTAAACATACTCAGTAACACATTGACTCTATTTTCACAATGATTGTACATAACAAAGAATCTTAGACAACTGAAACAAAATATTTACATCACTTTAAAGACCAGTAAATGCACTAGAAATAGTTTAAGGAAGTTAGGGCAGGTTGTGACATGCTTGTAAAGAAAGAAATCATTGAGTTGCATTTGTATGATGTATTAAAGGAAAGGCATTATGCTGCAGGAGGTGGAATTAGGAAGGTTGTGTAGGTAAGCTTAACTTAGATGGGTAGATTCAAATCCATTAGGAAAGCTTAGGTTTCGGTATTACAAGGCAGAAAGGAAAGTACAGAAACCAAAAATCTCATTGTTAACATTGACTCTTGCTCCTGACAAAAGGTTTAAAAGAGAGTTTGTGTTTAGTTAAAGTAGATTTGGACTGCCCAATGTAAATATCAATTGGAAAAATGGAAAAAGATGAATACTTTTTTGCACTTCTGTAATATTTTTGTATTATGAAAATACTAATAATGTTATTTCATTGGGACACCCCTTTTTGTTATGTTTCTAGTGTCAGTGAGTGAAGATTTTGATAAATTCTCCCTAAGGTTTAAGTAAACTGAGGACTCGTAAAAATGAAACATTTGTGAGACAAAAAGCCTTTGCTTTACTTAAGCATTATGAGGGTTATCTTCAACCATTGACTTCAGGATTTTCTTCTCTGGCATACTCTACAGAAATAAAGACCATAATTTTGACAATCTGTCAGGATGTTTTAGCTCTTGTTTTGCAGAAGCTTAAATTATGTTAGGAAAAAAAAAAAAAGGCAACTTTTACTCAGTGGGCTGATAAACACCGTTAATGGCTCCCTGCACAGCCTCTCCAGTGCTTGGCCATCCTTACAGGGGAAAAGTGTTTCAGGTGGCACCACACGTGTTTTGGTTAGTGCCCCTTGTCCAGTGGTCCTGTCTACTGGGCACTTCTGAGAAGAGCCTGGCTCTGTCCTCTTTCCACTTTCCCTAGTACTTGTATGCATTGGTAACATCACCCCTGAGCCTTCTCTTCTCGAGGCTGAACAGTTCCAGCTCCCTCAGCATTTACTCATAGAAGAGATGCTTCAGTCCCTTAATCAACTCAGTGGCCCTATGCTGGACTCTCTCCAGTATGTCCATCTCTTGTACTGGGGAGACCAGAGCAGGACATAGCACTTGAGGAGTGGCCCCACAGGTGCTGAGCAGAGGAGAAGGTCACGCTCTCTACCTGCTGGGACCACGCGTCCTAATGCTGCCCAGGATAGCATTAGCTTTCTTTGTGGAAAGGGCACACTGCTGTCTCATGGTCAACTTTGTGTCCACCAGGACCACCGGATCCTTTTCTGCAAAGCTGCTTTCAAGATGGGTGGCCCCAACGTGCTGGTACCAGAGGCTTTGCCCCAACGTGCTTTGGTTCCTCCAAAGGTGCAGGACTTTACAGTTCCTTTTTTTTTTTTTTTTTTAAATTCTGTGAGGTTCCTATCAGTTAATTTCTTATTTATAAGAAATTTATGAAAAACAGAGAAATAAGAAATAGATTTCCTATAAATAAGAAACTACTTAGATAAGGATTTTAGAGAAAGAATATGTTTGTTCTATTTCCCTTTCCCTAGAGCAGAGCACCTATGCCTAAGTCATTCGTGAAAGACATTTGTCTGGTTTATTTTTAACAAGCTCCAGTAATGAAAACTTGGCAAGTGTCCCCAGGTATTTCTTTACTATTAGAAGGTTTTCGCTTAGGTGTACCCTAAAATCTTTCTTGCTGTGATCATTGCTTTTCCTTTTTGATGGTTTTTGAAAATCATCAGGATCCCACTCTTCCCTCTCAGTCTTCTCTTTACTAAGCTGAATAACCCAAATTTATTATGTATTTGTGATTATTAGGTCTTTGATTATACTTGTTGCTGGAAATTCCAGTTTTTGCCTATCTTTTTTAAACTATAATGACCAGCTGCAAAAAAAACATATTCAGGGCCTCACTTGTGGACTTTTGGTCTGGGTTTTGGTGATGTACAGAAATTCCCAAATTAATAAAAGGAAGAAAAAAGTTTAACTACCTTCAGTTCGATAGCTGTGCAAAAAACTTGTTGTTCTCACAAAATTCAGTGAAGCTTCGTCCATCTCATCTTTATCCAGCTTTCATCATAACAATGCAAAAGATGGAGACCTGGGGTTCTGTTTGATTTGGTGGAAAAAATCTCAAGCTTGTTTACTCTATCTCTGAAACAATATGTATGGGCTAACTGTGATTTCAAGCGGTATCTGTGTAATGTTGTTTGTTTGCAGTCCATCTGCAGAGAACTTCATGTGTACACTGCATAAAAGCAAGTGTGGGCATCCAGTTTAAATTTATCATTTTGACTACCTTTGTACTTAGCAAAAAGAGGGAGGACTCCTGGAGGGTGATTCATCTTGGGATAAAGTAAATATCAAAAAGACACTGGAGATCTGCTCTGAGACCTCTTTCTCTCATAACAACTGGGGCAGCCAAGTCAATTAACTTAAATTAGACAATTAACTTTTAGATGGCTAAATTACATGAGTGAAAGTAATTAGCAACAATGTTCTGTTTCAGAATTCTCATTACTCTTGCAAAAGATGAGCTCACGAAATATCCTGCTGACTGCTTTGTCCAGTGTAACTGGACAAAAATGCTTGTAAAAACAAAATAGTCACAGTTGTGGGTGATCCACTCAGTAAACTACACACATGTTGCAACAAATGACCTGTGGTGAATCTGCTAAAAATGCCAAGGGTTGAATCACTGCAGTATGAGCAAATCCAGTGGTAGGGACTGGCTGCTTTTGCAGAGATTAAAAAATAATATAAAACATCATGTTGAAAAAGATTTGCTTCAATCCGCCATCTGCAGCAAAGACCCAGGAATGTGCAATTTCTCCTAGTTTACACAATCACGACCAGTGTTTTATACAACACATAATCCATGGATTTGATTGCTCAATAAATTACTGAGTCCAGTGGATTTCAGAAATAAGTGCACAACCGCTGTTATGGTCCCTATTTTGAGTTGGTTTGTTTGGGCATGTGTAGCCATACCCTCTGACCTTCTACAAGCAGGATGCGCACAACTTACAAGTACTAAGCAAGTGCTTATTGACTCACACAAAAAATAGCTTGGGTTTAATTACCTCTTAGGTTAAGGATTCATATGCTCACTGCTCCAGAGGTGACACCCAGGGCCTTTGCTGCCCACCCCAGCATCGCTCACAATGGGGAGAGCAGGCTGGTCCCACAGCTCCCCACAATGGATGCACAGGGCTGCTGAGCAGCCACCTACCACCAGCTTCACTGACATTCATGGCACCGGTGACTTGACCCAGTAGCTCCTGACTAGCCCCTGGACTGAGCAGCCTCCCTCTATCTTTTCTAATCTAGGATTATATATCTTTACATTCTGGGGGTTTCCCTCTTGAATCCTTGAGCTGCTAACAATCCTGTCACACCACTACCTGTAAGTTTTGTTTTTGTTTTCTCTGTCCAGACTCACAGCTCAATTTTGGCAGTCTGAGCAGAAGCTGTGCAGCTGTTGTGTCAGAGCTGGCCCATGGATCCTTAGTGCAGAGACTGCTAAAGCCCTGGTGACGGGGGATGCTTGAAGCAGGGTGCAGAAAGAAAGAGATGGGGTGCGCTATACCGGATATGTACTATGGAGGTGATGGGAGAGGGCATAAGATGCCATTCTTCAGGGCATGCGCCAGCTAAACAGCAAAGTAAGGAAGAAACTGTCCTTATGTATCAGTTCTTCCATGACTGTTTACCTTGTGGATTCTGTGGAAATTTCCTTTGCAGCATCTGGTAACAATCACTCTTAGAAACAAATCACATTAAGTAGGTGCTTGGGCTGCTTCTGTACTTGCAGCTCCTGCACTTTGTACAGGTGCATATACATGTGTAAAGAGACCTACAGCCAGCCTATGTTCTGCATTGCCCTGGTGTTAGTGAGTAAACAGGTACAGAAAGTGCTTGCAAAATATGTATCAATGGCTATTAATATTTTTCACCAAAATTTCATTTATCACCATTACTGATGGAAAACAACACTCTTTTCCATCATTTGTAGAAGGATATTCTACACATTTATATTGCATTTTTATATAACTGATGTCCTTGGTGATAGTTGCCAAGGAAGAATATTGGTACTTTAATCCACTGTCCTACTCACAGGGCTGGTGCACAGTAGTTCTCTTGCTTTAGATTTATATTTTCTACTTTAGAAAATTTTCTACTTTAGTGGTGTTAGATTTATTTCAGTTCCAAGGCTCTTTGCCTAGTGACCAGTTATCAATCACCTTAGCATTAGCAGGAGTTAATTTTTATTTTTCCTATTTTTTATGTTGACTTTCCCTTTAGAGCTTGGCTCTTTTGCAGTTGAAAAATAGGGGACTGATTTATCTCCTAAAACATCACATAGGTCAGATGTTTTTGAAAGAAAAATGGCAAGATGACAGGTTTTTGTCACTTAGGAAAAGCACTCAATCAATAAATGTTTTCCTTTGTGTGAATTTGTAATAGTTAAACCTAATGCTGCCTTCAAGGTAGAATAACTATGGTAATGCAAAAGACACTAAGGAGAAGCCCACTGAGTGGATTGAGTTAAACCTGGCTCTGATCCTGGGAAGTCCCTTGTGTCTCAGTAAGCTGGTTTCAGAAGTACTCTTTGATCCTTTTTATATGTGACTTCACTTTTCTCTTTGGCTCTGTAGAAACAGGAGGTAGTATTTATTATTTTCAGATCAGTACAACAGTAGTGAAGGAAATACCTTAATGCAAACAGGGTAGACTCTTGCTGTGAACCCTGCAAAATTCCAGGCTAGAATAAGCCTCACACAACACTGAGTGTAAGTAGGAAGGTGTTTTTTAGATCTGTATATCATACAGCAGATGCTAAGGAATAAAATTCCTGTGGACTATTCAATTTCTTTGAGCACTGCCTTCAGATCAGCAGCCCCTGTGTTTCTCAGTGATAGCTGGGACATCTGGGTAACTTGGATGGAACCACTAAATAGATGTGGATAGATCTACTGAGGACATTAAGAGGATAAGGTGTTTGGAAACTAGGACAAATGGGTATGAACTGGTGACTAGAACTGCAGATTGGTTGAAGGGGGTGTTTTGAGGCAAGGACTATGAGTCAGCATGGAGGCTCAGGTTGCTAAGGCTCCTAATGTGACCTGGAAGTCCAGGGAGGAGTGGGATACAGTTGCAGAAGGAGTCTGAGACTTCAAGCTCCATCTTTTATTCTTATAGCCTCATGGTAGTGATTCAGCAAGGGAAAAAAAGGAGACAAAGTGTTTGTCTATTCATAGTAGCTCTGCACACCCTGAAAACTTGTAAGTGTATGTAGGACCTTAATGTTTGAAGGAAGTACTCAAAATACCGCTATCCACCTCCCTGTGCTGTGCCTCTCACTCAGTTGCACTGGGAACAACACTTTGTGTGCTCACAATGTAAATTGGATTATGAACTCATAACCAAAAACCTAAGTTTTTTTCTTAAAGTCAAATAAGTCCCCTGGTCTGCTTCACAGCATGTCGCATCATCACACAGGGAGAAGAGAAAATGTCTATGCTTAGCATCACTGCTGAATTTATAAAGTGAAACAAAGGAGTGAGGAAACCATGTGAGATATGGAATATTCTATAGAACTGAATTTTGGTAGTCATAATTCTTATGGACCCTAAAATAAAATATCTTCTTTTGTAAGACAAATAAGAGAACTGAGAAAACAATATTGTGACAACAATTCTTGTTTTTTTTCTCATCAGAAACAATGTGCTATACAGTTGCAAGATGGGCACCCTATCACCTACCAGCATTGTTCTGATTCCATGTGACACTGTGGTGAAGACAGGGACTCCCTGTTCGAACAGCAAATGCTGTCCACACAGCTGATCTTTGCTGAGTGCCTCTGCAGACTGCTGCTAATGCACTTGAAGAAGAACAATTCTCTGTTTTAATTGGCAACTGGTAATGGTGGTGAATGATTCCTCCTAATAAAAGTAGATTCTGAATAATACAGGTAGAAAACAAATAATATAGATAGATATTATCTCAAGGACAGTAACCATTCAAGACGTTGTCTGAAAATTGACAACAAAGTAGATGAAAGAGAGCTAAATAAATGAGTGTGTTCATCAGACGCAGGACAGCAGAAACCATCTGTCACTTTTGATAGCCACTACTTAGCTAATCAGTGTCCAGGCTATGCTTGGCACATGTGTTGTCCTCTTCTGGCAGTGAGGAAGAAAAGAACAACCTAGGAACCAAGAATTGGGAAGAGGGTGTGGTAGCTGCGTGTGAAATGGAGCAGGTGGTTGTAGGCATGCTAGAGAAAAGACTGTGATCCATAAAAATCCAAATGTTATGTTTTCTCCTAAGCATAGAGTAAGTGCTGTACTTCTAATGCCATACAATACATAGTTGAGGAATTATGCCAGGTCCCAGATGCTTCAGGGAGATCTTTATTCCACAGCTTTTTTCCACAGCCTACATGGGTCACTCTCCATTTCCATCTGGAGCAAAGGTGCTCAGAAATCCAGCTCTCTACACCACCGTAGGCACTGCTAGCTCTAGAGCTACACAGAGCTGGAACTGATAGTTTTGAAACATCTGTGTGGAGTAATGGGGATGGAGAGGAATGGATGACATGGCTTATTACCTTTTTCCCTCCTGCCTTTAGTTTATTTAAATTCTCAAGTGGACCTAAAGTTCCAGAAATAGCATTATGAACACCTGTAACAAATACAAAATATGCTGTCTTGTCAGGTTCACTCTCCTGAACTTTGGTCTACTTACCTACAATTGTAATTACAATGAATAAGCCAAAAACAGAGACAAGAAACTGGGAAATCAGGTCACAATTTAATTGTTTGAAACTTTTCTAGATACCATGTCACCAGCAAAACTTCAACCTGGTTATGTGAGTTGCCTCAAAATGCCCTTCCAGGAGACTGCTGAAGGCTTTTTCTGTATTAAACGAGACTCCCAGCACTTGATCAATTTTTCCATGAAAAAAATTGATCAACTTTCAATCCTGTTTTTTTTTTTTTTTTTTTTTTTTTTCTCTTCTGGCTCATGTATCACTGCTGTTATCATCCTAGCCTGTGTGTCTATAGTCCAAAATTGTCATAGCTTGTCTGTACTATTTTTGTTTTAAATGTTTGTTTTCACAAATATTATATATAAAAAGAAAAAATCCTTAATTATGTTTCTAAACTTTCAGGAATTATTAACATGCAACGAAATGGAAAAGTGTAAGATTCACAATTAATTTATTATTTGTTTTTCTTTCAGTACAACAAAATCAGGTTATGTATATCCACTGTAATGCTTTGAGGTTCTTGCTGCAACCTGTGGGGAATGTTTCACTGCCAAGGTTTAGGTCAGGGCTGCCCACTAGACCTATAATGGATGCTCTCTGTTTACCCCTCTCCTTCCCTAAATGGAAGAGAATTGGAGTGAGGGAGAGAGAGACTTATGGTTTAGAAAACTGAAACAGCTTTAATTAAAATAATAATAAAATGGAATATATATACAAATCTATACAAAACCAGTATTGAACCCAAGGCACCTGACAGCAATTATGTCACCACTGACAATGTGGAGCAGGCAATGGGGAAGTCCCAGACTGGGCTCAGCAGCAGATGGCAACGGGATTCAGGAGCTGGATTCTGGAACACACAGATCTGGATCAAAGGCAGAACAGAGATTGTCCTCCTTGGATGCCAGCTGTTGAAGAAGAGAGCTTGACCCTTGTGATCCTTCAGCTTTATACTGCATATGATGTATACGGGATGGAATGCCTTGTTGGTCAGGTTAGGGTCACTTGTCCTGTCTGCTCCTCCCCACAGGTGCAACCTCTCATGTACTGCACCCCCAGTGTGGTACACAAGATTTAGCCATGACCTCGGTCTGTATGCCAGTCCTTGTTAGTAACTCTAAACGTCAAATGTTATCACTTACAGAAGCAGACAATGTCTATGAAAACATGCTTTTAACTTCAGAAAGTTCAGTTAGGGAAAAATTAGCTGGAAAGTAAAATCACCAAACAGAGTTAGTTCTGTTCTAGCTCAAACAAGGACATTCGCTTGGAAGTAACTTTTTGTTAGTGTGACAAAAGAGATAAAAATGATGGACTTGTAAGACCCTAGCTTTATAAAATTTGCTTCAAATTCAGTATTACATTTGACAATGTATTCTGAATACATTTAAATGTCTTTTTCCTTATCATAATGTATTGTTCAAAGGTTAGAACTTCAATTTTGGGCATGTTGATGAAGCAAGCTTCATAAGCCAACTCAGCAGTTTAAAAAAAAAAAATACCAACCAGGAACTGATGCCTTGCTTCTTAAGCTTTTACCACAGTAAATACAAGCAGTAAGAAACAGCAATGCTTTACCTCCCAGGGCCAGAATGTAGGTGTTTTTATGACTTTAGTCACAGAACTTACTGCACATGAAAGTGTTAGTGGTGCATTTTGAGATGTGTGGCCATGACATCTTTCAGACGTGCCAGTTTCTGTGTGTGTTAATGAACTGCTTCTCCAAAAGCATGGCTCCTACACTCCATGGCAATATTAATGACAATAAGAAGGAAGAAAGATAATTTGCTGTAGCAAAATTTTTTTTTTAAAAAAAAAAATTTAGTAGCTAAAAAGGTATCCAGCACTCATAAAGCCTCCTACTTTTTTTTTTTTTTTTTTTAAACAAAAAACCAAACAGTTTCATAGTGTTGAAGAAATTTCAATAACTCAGCTCTAGTCAGGCTTATGTAGCAAGCACAGCTGGACTCCAGGCACTGACTCATTCTCCAATTACCACTACCCAGCTTTTTTTCCAACAGGCTCTCTTCTGCCAATAAATCTTTCAGCTTGCCATAGTGTACCGTTAGGTTGAGGTCATGTCAATGTAGACTTAAAAAATAAAACTATGTCCACACCCATAAGGAGGAAAATAAGGCAAGAAGTTTGGAACTAGCTAGCACAAATAAAAGCCAAGAACCAAGTGGAAAACATACAGACTTTAGAACTTCTTTGTACAGTTCACAGTGGAGATATTCTGCATCTGCGTTTACCAGGCTGCCCTCTGCATGTCCTCTTTAGTTCTGTTGCAAACATGAAAGGAAAGCAATTTATATTTAGGAAAGGTTGCACTTAGAACCAATGAGACAACAAAATTTGACTTTATAAAATGTTTCAGCCAATCCACAGGGAAAAAACAAAACAAAAACTATATTTTGGTATATTTAAGAAAATAAACAGTGGTCTCTACTAGTTCATCTTGCAGAATAAGATGTTCATATGTAATTATTGATCTGAAGGGCCATTTGCAATATCTTGCTGCAAATTTCAGACATGACATTGGATATTTCACATTCTTGTGACCGCAGTGTGTGGCCTTTACTAAGTTTTGGCACAACCAGATCTCCCTTTTACTTCAAGTTTACTCCAGAAAATTTGGATTTAACTGAAAGACCCTAAGAGCCACTCTTCTCTCAACTAGGTATCTTAGGCTAACTTTAGTTGTACAGATCCATGCAGTTGTTGCCATTTAGCCCATATCTATCACCCAATGACCCTTCCTAGCCAAGAAGAGCAATTGAGAAAAGAAGAGACCTGAGGTTTGAAATGAAAATGGATTTAATGAACAGTCAAACTATTGCCAATGCCAAGGTAAAGTATACTCATCTCAGTGAATGTACAGCAGTTACAATAAACAGCGAGGCAATCCTCAGGAGCAGAACAGTAAGTAAGCCCCTACAGGGATGGAGAGAAGGATGAGGAGGAGCAGAAGTTCCTGTCCTCAGCAAACTTCCCCCTTTATAATGCACATGAATGTTTATTATCTATGACACACCTGCACCCAGCACGGGGCAGCTGCCCCGGGTGACTCCAGAGTGCTAACGGCCAGCAGACCATGGCTGGCTTGGGATTCTGTCCCACCAAAACCACGACAACAGTGGATGACATTCCACAGCCTGTCATATGTAAGCAGTTTAAACATATTCCCTTCTGGCTCTAAAATCTGGGGGGAAAAAAAAGGCAGAGAATCTAAATTATATGGCATTATATGTATTTTCTGATTGTGGGACCAGTCTTGGTGACTGTCAGGAGACTGCTCCAGGAAGGTGCAGCCATGCCGCTGTCACCTACTTGGCCTCTGCCTACTTTTGGAGGGGCAGAGGGCTGGGAGGAGGCAGCTCTGCTCCTCTTCCCCAGACAGTCTGGACTTCTTGGATGGCAAGGCTGAGATGGAGCCAGAATGAAGAACAGGGTCTAGATGGCTTCAGCTGCCACTGCTGACCAGGGAGTGCCTGGAGCTGCAGCAGCAGTAGGTGAGCTACTCTGATGGCAGTGAAGGGGAGTGTGGGAAGATGCAGGGCTGGCTGTGGGGCTGCAGCTGAAGGACAAATGTGAACTGTGACGACACCATCCAGGACACCAGGCTGGCTGGGGATGGAGTTACCACTGTTACTCCAGCTACTGAATTACTGCTGCCTACAAGTGAGGGATGTCCACATATTTGTAGTTCGGGGATCTGTGCATGCAGTAATGTAAGTGCTGCCTATCCAGAAGACAGAACAAGGGAAGGAAGTACTGGAGGGATAGGGAAAATGAGCATCATGAGTTCCTGGAGCTCAGAAACTGTCAGAGTGGACTGAGATGTTGTAAGTGAAATTGGATGGCAGATGAGGATATTGAGGAGGTAGGAGTGGCAACCTAAGCAGCATACTTTGGAGGACACCTGGCACTGTCCCTCCCTTTTTGAGACTGCCTGCTGTGTACTCACCTCCTACAGCTTTGGTTTCCTCAGTGCCCTGTGTAGAATTTGCGGGCTGCCTTGGGCGTACAAAGAAAAATCTTAGGTAGTCTTTTGGCCATGGAAGTGTGCTAGTCCTTAAGAGAAAGACTGCATGCAGCAGAGAGCCAAAACAGGGAACAAAGGAAAGACAGAACTTTTTTTTTTTTTTAGAAAATATCAAGCAAATTTATTGAAATACAACAAACAGTTCAAACTAAAGCACAGAAACTGTATCACTCTGAGAGCTCTTTGTGCTATGCAACCCCCCAGCTGTGGAACTTGTAGAAAAAAATATACTGTGTTGCTTTGAGAATTTCAGTCTTCAGAACTGCTGAAAAAAATCTCTGAGATGGTAATGTGATTGTAAACTACAGCAGCTCTAACAAACACATGTGAATTTTCTGTTATTCTAAACCAAGACTTAGCTGACTCTCTAAGATGGAAAATTCAGTATTTTTGCTAAGCAACTGACCATTTTGCTGTAGCTAAACTATGCTCATTTTGTTTTCTTTCCCTGACCTCTAGAATCTGCCTAGAGGTGCCCATTGCTCAGTACAAGGTGAAGGCAGACAAGGGTGTGCACTCTGAACTGTGCAATTGAGAGAGGGAGGAATTGGGAGATTATTCAGGCTGCCACAGAATAACAACAACAAAGAGCAAAGAGAAATACTGTTTTTTAGCCATGATGACTGGCATTGTAATTATTGTACCTGCCTGATCAATTTTTGCTTTGTTCTACTTTTCCCTAAAGTCTGGTCCAGAAGACCTTCGAAGAACTTTCTCCCATTACCGTGAAGTGTCAAGTTATTGTAGAGATCATCATATTCATAATAAATTGGTGAGGTACTCAACACCTCTATGTGTACTCAACACTCAATATATAATTACACACCTGCCACCATTTGTACCCATATTTACCTGTAGACAGTTCATTGAGAAGGCAAAACTGCAGGCACTGAAGTGTGTAATGCCATGCAGATACCCACATAAGTAATGGGTCCATAAAAACTAAATACATATAAAGACAACACAGTCACTTCTGAAAGCATTTTGAACACTATATGCTAGAAAACAAAAATGCTACTGCCTTTTTTTTTTTTTTTTTGCAACATCAATACCACCTAAAATCTGCCAGTAAGGTACACCAGCTGGATTCATTTAGATTCATTGTGATCCACCCTTGCTATTTAACTAACAAGATCAGTTATAAACATGCTATGTCTTCAATATATCCAATAACTTTGTGGATTTGAAAGCAATATGTTGTTAATAGCTGTGCAACTGATGAACTTGGTTTTCTAATTGGAAGTATAAATGTAGGAATCTCTTCTACTTAGTGTGACTATATTTTAGGCAATTTTAATAGTTATTTAAAAGTTATTAGGGTGAGCCTCAGCTTATAAAGTTTGTTATCCGAAGGTGCCATGTGCTATTACATACAGGGAGACTCTTTCCTCCTCACTTTCAAAACAACTTAAGTTTTCCACTTCTGTGCATCACTTTGAAAAAGATCACAAAACCCAAACCCAGAAAACAAACAAAAAACCAATCCCAAACCAACCCGAGGTAAAGAAATGGAAAATAAATCAGCTACCCAGACACCTAAATTTAGGCAGGCTGGGTGTCTCTCAGAGGCCAGCAGGATGCCTACCTCATTCCAAATATTCCATGGGAAATTATTCTCTTTAAAAGAAGAACTTAAAAGGTTAGTAGCTACACCAGGCAGACCAGATCCCACTCTGATGTTTATTTTGGGGGTTTTCACTTTGTAATGGTGGAGGTGCTCTGAGTAAGTCTAACACAAAGATTTATAAGCAATTGGAGAGCAGACTGGCCACTTTCATTTAGGTTGGAATTTTGCAGGTTGTTTTACACAGCAACTGGGTATTTGAAAACTCAGTGTGTGTCAGTACTGAACAGGACATTTTTTCATGATCAAGTCACAGGCTTAAAATGGGAAATCTGCCTGGCCAAGTTTGCATTATTCAATAGTCCTAAATAAACACCAAAAGGCTGAAGAAGATCCTTGAACTGCAGTGAGTTTCTTTTAATGGAGACAGAATAACATTTTAAAATATTCAGACAGTAAAAGAATCTCTTTGTAAAAAAATGAAAAAATTATTTTAAGCCTTTTTTGTGTTATTCTGAATCCTAACAATTTTTTATATGATAAAAAAAAAAAACCTAGATAAATAGCTGTGTCTAGTTTTTATGTTGTTTAGCAATACATTTGGGGTTAAAGAAATCTTTAAATTACCTACAGATTACTTGATGAGAAAGGATCCTAGTCTTCACTGCTATACAGGTGGAAATTCAATTAAGCTCAAGACAGTATTAGAAATGCAGAAAATCTTAAATGTTATATGTAACAAGAGCGTATTCTTGTCAATTACTTTAGTGGTAATAATTTCCAAGAAAAGAAAGTATCAGTATCTATACAGGTAGATAGACTGAAAAACTTTGTGTGTTTTAGAAGCTCACAAAAAAAATATGATAAAGATAAATGTATTAGGAAACAGAAGGAGAGCCTTGTGCAGCAAAATACATTAAGTCTACAAATTAGATCTATTTTTTTAGTCCTGATGCTTGATAGTTCAAACCTTCCCCTGTCTGTTTGTTCAGAGACAATGGAGCTGAGGCTGAGCTCAAGCTATATTTATGCTGCTCAGTCAGGATGTTTGTGTTAACTGGCTGGTTGCTGCTGCTCCACACACAAAAGAGGCTGACTTCTGCTTTTCTTTCCCATGGTAGAAATTTGAATCTCTCTCTTTCCTTTACACAGGTTATAATTTCTCAAGTGAGTACTTCTTATCTTTGATGCTTCAATTCCTCTCTCTAACATTGATCAAATGCTCAAAGGTTATCAGAGGAAGATAAACAAAGGGGAAAAAAAAAAATCAAACAGGTCAAAAAAACCCTAAATGCAAGCCCTGACATGGCAGGCAAAATTATTTAAAGCACATGGAACATCTTTTAATGGCACACAAGAGTGGCATCCTTTTGGAGGCACACCTAGTACAGGGACAAGGCAGATTTTTCCTTGATTTGTAGCCTGAAAAATAATGCTAAGGGATTGAAGATATGATCTTTGCCAGAGCAAATAAGCATACTTATTTTACATTATATTATTATACAGAGCAAATAAAACATACAGAATGTATCCTAAACATACTGAAGGGATGCATGCAGTGAGGGGCAGAGGTGGATAACAGACCTACCTGTCAGGATAAACTTAAGGAGATTGTGAAGATGTATCTAGATTTCCTCTGCCTCTGTACTAGAGCCTTGGACGGGGGGCTTAGGGAATAAATCCTAAATCTGAAAGCCCTGTAGGAGTGGAGCTAGAGAGACTTACAATGCCACAAGGGATTGTGACCATCGTCACTCCCCACTTGAATTAACACTGAGAGTCTGAGAGCATATTCCAACTAAAATAACCCCCTGAACCTCTCTTCACTGCATGATTCACACTTTACTCACTTCAGAGCCTGCAGGAATTTAAAGGCCAGCTCAGAACATTTTCCCTGCTATTTATAATAAGTACAGAGGTATCTGTTCATCATGGTCAGAAAAAAAATCTCAGTATAACCTGGATGGAAAACATGTAAATAAATAATCAAAAGCATGGATCAGTGAACTGCAAAAGAGACACACAAAGAGAGGCTGGACTAGCAGTGACACATTTACTACAAGGAAAGTGTAAACCTGCCAAGACTTATGAAAAAACCACAGCAGAAAAGGAGCTGAGTTAAATGATGGAAAAAATATATAAAGAAATATTTTGAATGAACAAAAGTTAAGAAGTTATCCATGAAGAATATTTAAAGAAGTGTGAACATCAAAAAAGCAAGTTATGAAGAAACTTCATGACAAGACTGAATTATATGAGAATTCAATCAGTCTGATGTTACACGCAGTAAATAAGATTGTGGGTAAATGAGTAATAAGAGCTGAGAGAGAGCTAGAAGCAGACAAGGAACATTTTGTGCTAGTCTCTGATATCCCTAGCAATCCACACATCCCAGACACGACAGATGAATGGGACAGCTTGAAAGAGAGACTAGATATCGGCATCACCATACTTAGGCTGTTATTAGCAGCTGTAGATACGCTTGCAGAGAAGACACAGGCTCCAAGCGATCAGTGCTGGGCACTCTGCTAGTTACTGTAACAAAAGGGGGAGTAGAAACTGTGCAGTAATATGTATTTAATGCAAATAATTATTTTGGGGTTTATTATTTAAGTGAATTAGAATGAAAGCGTTGCTGGTTTCTGCAGAGTGCTCCTGAGCATTGTCACACTTCTCCCCCTCTGGTCCAGGCCGGGTACAGCACTCCAAGCAAATGGGTGAGCTCTGATTCTACTGACCTGCCCTGGACGGTGCACTACCAGTCACAGTAAGATCTCTGGGGTATTAACACACTGGTCAAAGGCAAAGGCTTTCCCTTCTTGCAACTACTAGGTGGATTTTGGCAGACACACTCCTACTACTGAGCAATTTGTGTAGCAGCCAGGTGGAGAAAGGAAGAAACTGCAGGTAAGAGCACTGGCTATTAGAATAAAGTTGTTTTAGATTAAAGTTTTATACATATATATATATGTAAAGTTGCTTTGGGTTAAATATAGTAAAAAAGTATAAATATATAAGAAGATATTGATGGCATATTTTTTTTTCTGAAAACTACTGAGCAGCCCTGGAGAGTGACAGACAGACTTCACCCTTCTTTGGCTCCCGAGCAACAACTTTACTATCCTAATGTTCAGTGTTGTGAACACAGTGAGTGCCATTGGGCAGGCAGGTGGTGGAAGCGACTGCCACCCAGCCTCCTGTGAGGCTCTCAGAAATTCGAAGGCTGGAGGAAAACCAGAGGAAGAGTTATTTGTTTCATTTGGTGGCAGTTATTTTTAAAGTCACAAAAAGCTGCTCATGATAAGTCATGAAGAGCTGCCTGACAGAGAAGGACCTGGGGGTGTTGATCAACAGATGGCTGAACATGAGCCAGCAGTGTGCCCAGGTGGCCAAGGAGGCCAACAGCATCCTGGCCTGTGTCAGAAATAGTGGGGCCAGCAGGAGTAGAGGAGTCATTTGTGGCACTGGTGAGGTGACAGCTTGAGTACTGGGTTTGGTTTTGGGCACCATAGTATAAGAACATTGAGGTGCTAAAGTGTGTCCAGAGACGTACAACGAAGCTGGTGAAGGGTCTGGGGAACATGTCTGATGAGGAGTGGCTGAGGGAACTGGGATTGTTTAGTCTGAAGGAGGCTGAGGGGAGACCTTGGTCTCTTCTCTCAAGTAACTAGCAATAGGATGAGAAGAAATGGGCATAAATTGCACCAAGGGAGATTTAGATTGGATATGAGGAAGAATTTCTTTACTGAAAGAGTGGTGCCTAGGTGGAACAGGCTGCCCAGGGAGGTGGTGGAGTCACCATCCCTGGAGGGATTAAGAAAACGTGTGGATGTGACACTTCAGGACGTGGATTATTGCTCATGGTAGTGTTGGGTTGATGGTTGGACTTTGACGATCTTAGCGGTCTTTTCCAGCCTTAATGACTCTAGGATTTCAGCACGGTCAGACAGCCAGTTCACGTTAGCAAGAGGCAAAGAGAGCACTTAAGCCCGCCAAAAACACATACAGCCATGACAGGGAGAATCAGAAGCTTCGGGAGGTGTGTGTGTCTGTGAGCAAACGCAGACGAAAGGAGCCATTTCATCAGTTCGGGTGCCTGAGCGCGCCGGGCCAAACACCCCAGAGCTCCCCGCGCGGCTGGAGAGGCGCCCGCACCGCGCCCGCAGGTAGCGGGACCC
>NW_008587695.1:0-16860 GCF_000691845.1 Merops nubicus
TATATATATAAAATAATGCTTAAAGTGTTTGTCTTCACTTATTTTTCCTTCCTTAATGAAGTGTTGCTTGAAGCCCATTGCTGGCTTAACTCAAGGAGTGGAATTCAAGTCCAGCTGGAAAAAGGATTCACTTCAAAAATTTTGTGAGAACTTAATTTCAGCTTTAAATCCAACATCTCAGCCCAAAATAGGTGGGAAAACAAAGAGCACCAGGAGCTGAGCTCTCTGCAGAAGCCCCAGCAACCAGAGTTGATTTCATTATAGAGATCTTCAGTATTAGAGGTTTTAAGATTATTTTTTTCCTGATTCTTCCTTACACCTCACTGCATAGCAACAAACAAATTGAACTCATTTAACAGAGCTGTGCTTAGGTGTTAAAGCACTTTCCCACTGCAGTAATCTTTGGGGGTTTTTTTTTTAGTACCATAACTGTGCATATACATGAGATGTTTAACACCACCAGCAATAAACACCCACTTACCCTCAGGGAACCTTTATAGACAAAGAAATATTTTCTAAAATGAAGTAAATAGAATTATTAACATGTAAAGCATTTGCATTAACTCTGAGATAGAACAAATGAGATAACCTGAGGGTTTTTTTTCTCAATAACCAAAGATTTTAGTTTGATTTTACTCTGAATGTTGGGCAGCTCGTTTTCCAGACCAGGGAAATGTGGCAGATCTGCTGGATCTGTTCTTCACCAAACCACTTCAATCAGGGGCACTCTAGAAGTTCTCTCCTGAGTCAGGAGAAGGTGGAGATTGATTTGAGCTGGTGGGTGAGAGAAGGTGCTGAAGGACAAGGTGTCCTGCTGGGCACGGGTCACCATCAGAGATTCTTGAGTGTGAAGCTGCAGCTGGATGTTGGGTTTTATCTCTAGATAACTTTCCTCAAAAAGTGGGGAATAAACTCATGGAACATGGTGGGTTGGAAGATTCAGAGAGGGAGTTGAGGTACAGTTGAAGTCCCATGGTTGTTAGAATGTCTGTTTATGGGAAATTCCTTCAGTTGGAAGGAGAAGGTTGAACAGAAATTGAAGACACCTTAAAAATTATGATGTGACAGTACCTGGTTGGTGAATAATTCAGTGTGAAAATCTGAGTTGGGTTTATATTTCTTAGATGAGATACATCCTTAGAGCCTGTGGGTTAAAGCACACCCAAAATTGCACATGCTCATGGCTGTCCTGTCCCACAGAGATCCTCCCAGGCTGCTTGGGCAACGTACCAGCACTGGATGCTCCAGTTTTGGGGGGTGTGTTCCCTTTTGGTAGGACCATGTGATGTTCCTTGGCATCCCTCAGCTTGAAGTTCCTCCTGAAACGAGTGGTTGTCAGCGAGCTGCAAAACACAAGATGCTAAACATGGGAATATTTGGAGGTGGTTGTTGCTTACCCCAGCAGAGTCCATCACTTGGCATGCTAATGAATGAGAGAAAATGACTTAGCCCTAGTTAAATAAGATCTGCCTCAAGTTGCTATGGTAACAGAGGTCTGTGTCAAGGAGCTCTAGCTACCAGGCTGCTCCAGTCTTCCCATTTAAAGCAGCCAGTGGTTCTGAAACTCTGGGCTTTGTTCCCAGGAGATGTTGTAAATCTCAGTCCTGCTGGCTGCATGGGCTTGGAACTGGATGATCTTGAAGGTCCCTTCCAACCCAACCCGTTCCATGATAAAGCAAAGGGTGGGGTGAGCCTAAAGAAGGAACTGGGTAGTTGGTGATAGGATGGTTGATATCAAAAATGGCAGTGAACCTCAGTGAGGAGGGAGTTGAGGTGGTCTGGCAGCACAGCAAAGCTCTGTCACCCTGCAAGGGAATTCAGGAGCCCCTGTTGTTCACCCAGCTGCTTGTGTTACTCCTCCAGCTCTGCAAGCTTGGACCTTCAGCCTTCTTTATAGTTCCTTCTCTGGTCCTTTTCAGAGCCTAGAATCATGGGATTATTTAGGTTGGAGAGGACCTTTCAGATCAGGTGCAAGTGTTCCCCAGTCCCTGCCAGGTCCCCACTGCCCCGTGTCCCTCACCCCACATCTCCACAGCTTGGAAACCCCTCCAGGGGTGGGGACTCCACCACTGCCCTGGGCAGCCTGGCACAGCCCTGGACAACCCTCCAGGGCAAGAAATTGTCCTAATACCCAATCTAGAAAGAGAAGAGATCATGGATCAGTGGTTAATACCCAAAGAGATGTGTGTCATAGCAGGGCTCTAGTGATCTGACAGGAAGATGTATTAATTCATACAACAAGAGGGTGTTAAAGTCCTGGGTTTGATGATTTTTCAGTCCTTGTGGAGTCATGGTGAAGGCATTGAGTTTACTCAGAGGGTAGATTTGACTCCAGTAGTGGAAAAGGACACTCTGCATCTCAGGAGAAGTGCATCAAATTCTCTTCTTTGTCTAAATCTTTTCGTCTGGCAGTTGCTCAGGGTGCTCACCAGAGAGCAGAGATGTTGCCTCTGCCTTTCCCTGCTGATGCTCAGAGCACCTGCACTTGCTGCTCTCTCTTGCTGTCTGTGATACCCACCAAGATCTGCTGAGCCTTTGCTGGGGGGTGTCCTGAACATGATTCTGCTGTGAGAAACACATATTTATGTGTATAGAAGTAAAAGTTCTCTGTTTCTTTAAATATTATGAAGTCCTGGAAATACATGGAGAACATAACCCCACCCTCCACTTGCCCAAAGATGTCCCAGAGGTGCCCACCTTTGTCAGGCCATGGTTTGGGTAGGTTTCTGCTGTGAGGACATGCCACAGTTCAGTCTGTGCTCCTCCTTCCCCAGCCAGGTCCTGCCCCTCCTGCTGCCCTTCAACATCTCCTTGAACTCCCCCCTCACGCTGGCACCTGGGGAAATAAATCAGGGGGTGGCTGCTCCGCTGTCCACCCCTCCTGCTGCAGATTTGGGGGGGGTTTGTATTGGTCGTGGACAATATTCTCTGCATCTTCTTCTTCTTCTTCTTCCAGATCTGGCAGTGTGGTGGCTCCCTGGAGATCGTCACCTGCTCGCACGTCGGCCACGTCTTCCGCAAGGCCACCCCCTACACCTTCCCCGGGGGCACGGGGCATGTCATCAACAAGAACAACAGGAGGCTGGCAGAGGTCTGGATGGATGAGTTTAAGGACTTCTTCTATATCATCTCTCCAGGTGAGAAATCCTTGTCTGGCTGGAAAAAAGGGGAGTGTAAGGTCCGTACAGGTAAGTGTAGGATTGGGTGCGTGTGTAGGTCCTAAAAGCTGAGACCTAACAGCAAAAGCTCTTTCAGAAGCAGAGGGGTTGGGGCTAGATGATCTTCAAGGTCCTTCCCAACCCAAACCATTCTGTGATTCTATAAAATTCAAGGGAATGTCCTTTCCATGTGTCAGACAAACCCTTCTGTATTCTCCTCCCAAGGTTAAAAATGTTGGTTAAAGCTTCTCCTCGCCTGAAGATCTGTTTTGTTTTTTTTCTCCACAACATGATTCTCATGTTTGCAACCAAGCAGGAAAACTCTTTGACCCCTTTAATCAAAGAAACTCAGAATTTGGCCAGATTATTATCATCCCTGAAGGTCCCTTCAGGATGTATCAACAGGAGGGACTGCAGGGGTGCTCTGGGTCACGGTGGGGATGTCAGGAGCCCTTCAGAGCATGTGGGCAGCAGGAGCACAGGACTCAGTGCCATGGAGTGTCTTTAATGTGTCCCCAAGAAAGCTGGGGATGGACTTTTTATATGGGGTTACAGTGACAGGATGAGGGGCAATGGGTTCCAACTGGAAGAGGGGAGATTTAGATGAGAAATGAGGAAGAAGTTCTTCCCTGTGAGGGTGGTGAGCCCCTGGCCCAGGTTGCCCAGGGAAGCTGTGGATGCTCCATCCCTGGAGGTGTTCAAGGCCAGGCTGGATGGGGCTCTGAGCAACCTGCTCTAGTGGGAGGTGTCCCTGCCCATGGCAGGGGGGTGGAACTGGATGATCTTTCAGCTCCCTTCCAACCCAAACCCTTCTATGATTCTGCCAAGCATCAGCTTCAGGAGAAACTGTATTTAAACCTACAAATTCCTCTTCCTTTATATCAGTGATTTTCATTTACGTGTCAGTGTGGCACAGATGAATCATGGGCAGTGTAATCACAGACATCACACACAATTCCATGAGGTAAAAACCATATTCCTGTGTGATCTTGCAACAGGTACAACCTATGTGATCTTAAAACAGTTGTTGAGGGTTCTGCTTTGGGTAAATATTTTGATGAAATAACTCAGTGTTGTTATATTAAAGGTTTTGGCCTCCATGTGAGGGAGCTTAAGGGATTAAAAGCACTAAAAATGAAGTGGGACATGAGGATTTCTTTACTTTCCATGCCACCCTTTGAGGTCTCCCTCTGAAAAGACTTGTCCTGTTCAGCTTGGCATGGAGCTGCCCACCCACAGGGTCCCTGGTCCCTTCCTAAATAAATCTTGGTCTTTAGAATAATAACTCAGGTTTCTTTCAGGGCAGTTTTCATGTTCTTAGAGTATGTTCCTTCAGTGCTGGCTCTAGTAAAGACTGTTCTGTGCCTGTATTTCAAGCAGTCCTTTGGTCACAGCTGACCTTGCAGAGCAGCATTTGAACTGAGCCTTTTCTTTCCATAAATCAGGACCAGGAGTTTTATTTAATGTGATTTGCCTGAAATAAATGAGGAAATAAGGTTAAAGCACTTTATAAAGCCATTTCTCTTGTAAAGATTTGTGTATGAAATGGGAAACTCTTCTAGGTGGGTTTTTTTTTTTCACTCCAATCACTTTTAGTGATGCCTCAAAATTAGACAGTTAATGAAAACTAAATTGCTTCAGCTTAAAAGCCAGAATGTCTCAGGTATGAATGCCAGTTAATATTCATAGCATTTGTAGATGATTACTTACAATCTCTGTGGCAGAGAGCAGCTCTAGACTGTCTAAGCTATTGTTACCATTTTATTGTGTGCTCTGGGATGCTCTTCCCATTTTTCTGCCTTTAAACTTTCTTCCCATTTCAATTCTGTAGCGACAGCATCAGTTTGAATTTTCATTGCCACCAAGAAATAAACCCCAGAGCATATTATTATCCAGATGAGTTTTTCATTTCATCTCCAGCCCAATTTACTGTTGTAATACCTCAGCTCATTCCAGCTGCAATCCTGCTTGTTTCCACGAGCCTGATTTTTGCCAGGGGTTCAGGACATTTCAGTCAATGATCAGATGCCACCATGAAATCACAGGTTGGGAGGTTGGGAGAACTCTCAGTTTCTGCATGTTTTATCCCACGTGTCTCGTGTTCATAAAATATCCATCCTGGCAAAGCCTTATCAACCAGAAAACTTAAAGCACCATGGAAAAAAAATCCCATGCCCAGCTGAAGTGCCCTGTTAATGGTGTAAAAAAGATACTTATGTATATGTACACTCCACAGGGAGCTCTAGAAATGTGTATGCAGCCCAAAGATGGAAGCATGAAACAACTCTTTATTTAAATGCCATGGAGATGTGGTGCTGAGGGCCATGGTTTAGTCCTGCTCCAGCCCTTAGCACCTGGCACTCATGGTCTAGGAAGGATGCCTGGTCTCCTCAAGAAGTAGCCAGTCAGTTCCCTGCAGGGACCAGCCTCTGAGGAAAGGGTTCTTGGTCTCTAGGAGGGGTGAAACTATGGAAGAGGACCAGATGTGCCTGGCTTCAGGGCCAGTAACCAGCCAAACTAGCCAGCGAGGTGAACCCCCACCCTCTGCAGCCTGTGTTGTGTGCAGGTAGCAGTGGAGTTGCTGGAGGGCAGAGCAGGGTCCCCAGGAGCCCTTGGTATCTTCAGGTCCTGTGAGTCCTCTGCTATCTGTGGTCCTCCTGAGGCACTGTGAGGATGAGCTGCTGCCTCAGTCTGGAGGAACAGTTCTGCTGGGGAAGCTGCTGCTGTTTGCCATCACTCCCAGTGCTGGTGGTGTGGACATCTCCTGCCACACCTGCTGGATGGGCACCAGGCATTCCACGTGGTTGGGACTGAACCCAACGTAGAGGATAACCACAGAATGAGTGGAAACCAACCACGTTGACAGGGTCCTCTGAAATGTGGCAGCTGAGCTGGGTGTGTGATGGGCAGGAGTGTGACCCTTTGTAATGATACCTTCCCCACTGAAGCTGAGGGAGAAGAGCCTGTGACAGAACATCTGCCTGACTCCTCCTCACATCATCGATTCCTCTTCACCCACAAGAGGAAGGGAGAAAATGGGAAAAAAATAAATCTAACTCTGGCAAGTGATTGTCTATGATGATGTGAAAATGAACTCAAAACCCACGGGAGATGCAGGCAGGTTCAAACCATACCCACATCCCAGGGGATCAGCCATTCTTTAAGTCACTTCTCCCTTATCAAGTTCTCTTCTTGTGCAGTCCTGTAGTGCCAAGTTCCCATTTTGGTTGAGCTAAGGGCATTTGGAGTCATTTGCCCTGAAAAGGTCCCTTTTCTTGTGAGCCTGAGGCATGCAAATGCCACAGTGAATACTCACCACTTAGTGTCTACTTATCTTCTGCCCTGACAGCACTCCTGAGAGCCTGAGTAGGACTTGGTTGCTTTAAAGCATTTAGGTGAGCCACAGCTCTAAAAATATCAGACTAAGGGCTATAGAAAATACATTTACAATGAGATATTGGCCAAGTGCATTGAAATGCAGCTCAAACATTGACAGGCAGAGTGGAAGAATTGAAACGTTCCCCTTCCAGTGAGCACCAGAGGAAGTCACTGCTGGGGAGGTTTCTAAAATATTTCAGTTAAAAAACACTTTCAAGTGGGTTATGGTTTAATTCTCAGATTCCTAAATGCAGCACTCCAAATCCTGGCTCAGAACTTTTAGTTTTTTCTATTCTTTTTGTTTTGGAGTCTTCTAGGAGAGGGTCCCTTTGGTTCAACAGGACTCCTCCAGTAGGTCTTGATTTTTATTATTTGTTTCCAAAGAATTTCTGAGCTATTCAGAGTTCAGGCATTTAGTGCTGAGAAAAAAGGTTAAGTTTGGATGTAGAAATTAAAATTAAAAGGCTGTGGAGCATTTTAAATCAGAGATTGAGTTTTGAGAGTGTAGAATGAGGAGCTCGTTGGGTGATGTAAATCAGGAGCTGGATGGATGGATGGATGGATGGATGGATATTGGCTCTCCAGGTTTGGAGAAGTGATGAACACTGACATGTCATCTTCTGGACTGGCCAGTATCCTGCAGTTCAGCTGGGTAGGAAACCTCCAATTTGGATTTTTGGAAGCATGTAGGTGTTGTTGATAGCAGAAGCCTTTGTGAAGCTCTGTCTAGAAGAGCACCAACCATGTGAGAGGTCAATGAGCAGGCCTTGTGAAAACTCCTCAGAAGCACTTGGATAGGAATTAAAGATTAACTCATAGAATCACAGCAGGGTTTGGGTTGGAAGCAACCTTAAAGATCATCCAGTTCCAACCTCCCTGGCAGGAGCAGCGACACCTCCCACCAGACCAGGCTGCCCAGGTTTGCTGTTGTGTTAGAGAAGAGCTGCTGAGGTTGCTCTGGGTGCTCTGTGGCTCCCTTTGCAGTCCCCTTGCTTTCAGCAAGCAGCTGAGGAGGATTTAGTCAGGGATATTTTTTAACTGCAGTGTCCAATGTTAGACTTCCTAGCCTGCATCTCCTCAGCTGGTGTCTGAGGGGAGAAGACATCCCTTCTCCCATTCAGAAGACCAGTTCTTGCCCTAGGCCATCTTAACGTGGGCTCTGATTCTAAAAATACAGTTTTCATAGAACCATTCTGGTTGGAAGAGAACCTCAAGGTCATTGAGTCCAAATGCTCACCCATCCCTGCCAGGTCCCCACTGCCCCGTGTCCCTCACACCACATCTCCACGGCTTGGAAACCCCTCCAGGGGTGGGGACTCCACCACTGCCCTGGGCAGCCTGGCACAGCCCTGGGCAACCCTCCAGGGGAAGAAATTGTTCCTCAGGGACAACCTCAACCCCCCCTGGGGCAACTTGAGGCCTTTTCCTCTTGTCCTGTCCTGTCTGAAGGTGAGTTGCCTGTCCCCCTGGGATGCTCAACAGCAAGGAGCACAACAAGGCACCACCCCTGGAGGGGTTTAAATGACATGGAGATGTGGTGTGAGGGACACGGGGCAGTGGGGACCTGGCAGGGATGGGGCAACACTTGGACTTGATGATCTTAAAGGTCTTTTCCAACCAAAATGATTCCATGATTCCATGATTCCAGGGTAGCCCAGTGATGGCAAATGGCCCTGGAGAGCTTTTGGCACACAGAGGGCACCCACCAGGGTTGTGGTGGGTCTTGGTGGCTCAGCCCCAGCTGCCCTTAAGCTCAGCTCTGTGGGTGGAGGTGCAGGTGATGATTTCTAGGGTTGGTTACAGGCCCCCCTGTGGGGCCAGTGCAGGAGAAAATGATTCAGGTTTTTTTATCACAACAGTTTTTCATGAAGCTGTTTGGTTTTAGCAGGAAAGGTAGAAAAGCCAATCACTTTTTGTATTTACTGTTAAGTTACTGATTGCCTTCCAATGACCAAAAGTGCTGAAAAAAGGACAAATCAGCAGAAATTCACTGCTCTGGAATGTGCCCTCTCTTCTTTCCCCAGTTACCCCTTGGCAAATTTGCACCCAAGTCACATCAAGAACCTGTGAACAATAATCTGATTGAAATTAGGTGAAATTAGCTCAGAAGAGTGATGCTGGCAGGGTGAGATTTCTTTAATTCAAAACTTAATGCCTGTTGCTGTTTCAGACACTGAAAGAATTTGATTATTGGTCTCCTTTATGTTTTCTGGTCTTTTTTGAGGTTATTTATGATCGTGCTGGATTAATTGACAATTAAAATGTGAGGAAGATTTTCCTCAGGATTAAGAAGCAAATGGAGGAGAAAGGCACTCAGAGGTTTGAGAATATAAAGTTAATCTAAAAAAAAGTGTTAATAAAACCACATAAGAAATAGATTTTTTTTTTAAATAGGCTGCTCCTAAATGTCAGAAATTATTTCCCAATATTATTAAACTGATTTTTTTACCCTTTTTGCCTGGCACACATTTCTATTACTTTATTAATCTGCAAAATACAGCTCCCTGGAGAATTCTGGTGGAGAACAAAGAAAGTTGGGGTTTGGTAATTAGGTCTCTGAAGTGATTATCTATCAGCACACACTCCTCTCCTCGTCTCTCCCCTGGGACCTGATTCATTTGATTTCTTTGCTGATGTCCTGAGAGAGAGGGGAGCCAGTGGCTGCTCACTGTGCCCTTGTGTTGGATAGATCTCTTGGTATAATTAGGGTGCACACCTCGTAATTAGACTTGAAGGTAAAATCTTGATTAGTGGAGTTACAAATTGCTTTCTTGAGGCTGTCTGCTGGTAAAAATACAGCTCTGCTGAGGAAGAGCCCAGCTGAACATTCCTCTGCTCTCAGGTTTGAAATTGATGCCTTCCCTTATCTTTGCAGAAGCTGGGGTGAGGGTAAGAAGAAAATCTTTCATTTCTCCCACTTTTGACTTTGCCCACCCCATGTGCTGCCTGTTCACATGAGCTGGGCACCAGAATTTTACATTTAACCAACCTAGATTTAAAGAAAAACCCCAAAAAACCCATAGAACAATCATACAGGTGGAATGCTGTGCAAAATATTTTAAGCTGAAAAATAGGCTTAAGTTGGCACGTGGTGAGAGGAGGAAAAAATGCTTGTAGAAAAAATACTTGAGGAGTCTTTGCCCTGGCTGGAGCTGTGTCCCAGGGTGGTGGAAGCTGTGGGCTGAGGCTGGGAACTGGCAGCAACATCACCAATAAAACTACAGCAAGTGCACTTCACCTTTTTGTCTCAGTCCAAGTATTGCCTGGGCCAAGGGGCTTTGAATTAATCTTGGCAGGAGCCTGGCTGTGAGTCTGTGATGACAGCCTGGAGCCCTAACAGCCACCAAATTCAGGAGAGCTTGTGAAAAATCTCAGAAATGCTGGCTATGCTTCAAAGGGGATTGAAGGAAGGGCCCTTCTTAGGAGAGAAAAGGATTCCATGAAATTGCTCTGAGGAGCTGCTGCGTGGTGCCCACCTTGCACTGGCCATCAGGACATCCTCTCCTTTCTCATAAGGTTCAAATGGTGCTGGGGAACTGAGCTGATGGAGGAGATCTCCTAAATCCATACAAATCCTGCCCATTTTTTGGCTGAGGGTGTTCTCTCCTGACTCCTTGGGAGGGCAGGGTGACTGACCCATCCCAGTGAGGCACCGTGTGCCCAGGGCTGCACCTTCATTTACCTTCAGCACTTCTCTCTCCTTCCTCCTCCTCCCTCTTTTACTCATTGAAAAAAAAAAAACCCTAATAGCTTGATAATAACTAATCTCTGTTAGTAAATTTAGCAGCCAGCTCTCTGTGGTTTTCACTCTTGCCCCTTAAATTGCCAAGGTAATTGATGTCAATCGTGCAGGGTTCCACTCCAGGTGCTTCCTTGCTGTGAAAGCAGCACCTTTCCCTCTCAGGGGCACACCCACACGTCCTGCTTCATCGTTCCCATCCCCTGGAAGCATCTTTGAGCAGACCCAGGTGGGTTTGTGCCTTCTCAGCCCCTTCCCATCACCCATCCCACTACTCCTAGCAGCTTACTCACTCCTTTTCCCAGTTGTTCCAGCATATCTCGTTCCACTCAGCCTGTATGCTCCCAAATCTAGGCAGTTAGCTCAATTTAAGCATTAAACTCCTGTATCTCATCAAGGAATGGAAGTGACAGGCTCTGACAGGGCTCCACTGGCACAGTCAGCTGGGAAGATGATGCCCGGGGTAGTTGGGTTTCTCTGGGCACTTAGTGCTTTGTTCAACCACTTCACCTCATCATCCTCAGCTCCTGCTCCATCCCCACGTCCTGCCCAGGCTAAAATGCCCAAATTCCCTTATTTTCCCAGCACTTGGTTTGAAGTGGTGCTGAGAATTTAAAAGCTTTATAGTTTTAATTTGGGATTACAAGGGAAGTGCTTGTGTTTAGCTTAGATTTACTCAGCAGACGATGTGCAAGCCTCCTTTCAAGTGTAATTATTTAATTAGGTTGATAATGACTGTAGCAATTTAGGAAGTAAGAGCTCTTGATAAATATTTTCCCCTCTTTCCTTACCTATGAGGAGCAGCTGAGGGAGCTGGGGGGGCTGAGCCTGGAGCAAAGGAGGCTCAGGGGAGACCTTCTGGCTCTGCACAGCTCCGGACAGGAGCCTGGAGCCAGGGGGGGGTCGGGCTCTGCTCCCAAGGGACAGGACAAGAGGAAAAGGCCTCAAGTTGCCCCAGGGGAGGTTTCAGTTGTCCCTGAGGAACAATTTCTTGCCCTGGAGGGTTGCCCAGGGCTGTGCCAGGCTGCCCAGGGCAGTGGTGGAGTCCCCACCCCTGGAGGGGTTTCCAAGCTGTGGAGGTGTGGGGTGAGGGACATGGGGCAGCAGTGCAGGTTGGAAGAGACCTCCAGTGGTTGGACACAATGATCTCAAAGGGTTTAATTCAACCTAGAGCAATTCTATGATCCTGTTGCTTCTCTGGTTGTATTCAGGCACTAAAACTGAAAATCTGAGTTGTATTCATGTGTTGTCTTTGCTCACTGAGCTTCTCTCCTTGGGGAAAAAAAAGTAAATACATATTGAATAACAATTTTGCTGCAAGATAGTTTATAGCTTTACATTAGTCACTCTAGATCCTTTATATTAGTCACTGTTCTTAACTCTTAAGTAAAAATAATCATAGAATCCTTCAGGTTGGAAGAGACCTCCAAGATCATCAAGTCCAAACAAATGACATGTGTCTGTATATCCGTGCACACGTTCTCCACCCAAGGAGGTGTCTGAGGTGAAGAGCTGTGCCAAAGCTGGGGGTTATTTCTGAGAAGTGAGGGTGGTGGGGCTGGCTCGTGGTGAGTCCCAGGAGGTCGTGTTGTCCCCATCCACCCCATCCCCACTCCTCCTGGGTGATCTGAGCAACCTCTCCTGGGCCCACGTGCTGCAGCTTTCCATAAGTGAGTTTATGGGTGGTGTTGCTTGTAGAAGCAAAAGCTCTGGAGTGTCTTCTGAAGGGGTTTTTGGGCAATCTGTGTGTTTGCAGTGCTGGTGTTCAGCCCTTGAGCTTTGGTTGGCTGGTCAGGTTCACCCAGGAGATGCAATGAATCAAAAGTAGCAATGAAGAGATGAATAATGCTCTTCAGACACCACTCCATGGTCAAGAGTCCCCCAAAATATTGAGTGACTAATGCTGAGAAGGAACAAATAAGAATAGTTGAGTGAATTAAAGCAATTGTCCTGATCCCATTTCTGGTTGGCATTACTCTGCTGGTGGTGTTAGTCATAGAATCATGGAATGGGTTGGGTGGGAAGGGACCTTTCCAGGTCATCTCATCCAACCCCCTGCAGGGACAGGGACATCTGCAGCTAGAGCAGGGTGCTCAGAGCTTCATCCAACCTCCCCTGGGATGGTGCCAGGGATGGGGCTTCTACTCATGTGTATTAGCAGTGGAAGTTAAGGGGTTCACAGAGCACCTTGATGGTGTTCCAGGGATGTTCTTGGACGACTCTGAAGCACCTCACAGTGCCCACCAGCAATGTGGCCTGAGCCCCTCTCCGAGAAGGAGCAGCAGCCCAGGGGGTTGTGCAGCAGAGCAGGGAACTGGACCCAGTGCTCCAGATGTGGCCTCAGGAGGGCAGAGTAGAGAGGAGAATCATGGAATGACTCAGGTTGGAAGGGACCCTAGAGATCATCTCATCCAACCCCCTGCCACGGGCAGGGACACCTCCCACTAGAGCAGGTTGCTCAGAGCCTCATCCAACCTGGCCTTGAACACCTCCAGGGATGGAGCATCCACATCCTCTATGGGCAATCTAGTCCAGAGTCTCTCCACCCTTGGGCTGAAGAACTTCTTCCAAAGATCTAGTCTAAACCTACTCTCCTTCAGTTTAAAACCATTTCTTCTTGTCCCATCATTGGACACTTGTCACAAGTCCCTCTCCAGCCTTCCTGGAGGTTCCCTTCAGGTGTTGGAAGCAGTGCTAAGAGTCTTCTCTTCTCCAGGCTGAGCAATCCCAGTGCCCTCAGCCTGTTCCCATAGCAGAGATGCTCCAGCCCCTGGCTCATCTTTGTGGCCCTTGTCTAGACTCATTCCAACAGATCCATGTCCCTTTGCTGCTGGGGCCACCACCACTGGAGGCAGCATTCGAGGTGGGGTCTCAGGAGAGCAGAATACAAGGTCTCAACCTGTTCTTAACCTAAATCTGCAGTGAAAAGGGAGCTTCAACCTCTCCCCCTGAGGTGTGACCCCTCTTCTGTGCAGATCCTGGGGCTTGGGGAGGTGAGAGATGACATCTGTAGATCAACAAACACAGCAGGGCTCCCGTGGAATCAACGTCGGTGAGCTGAGAGAGATCAGACCCATGGTTTGTCTCTGTTGTAGCACTGGTGTTTGCAAAGAATATTGAATTAAATCTATAATAAAACAGAGTGTGAAGAGGGGGTTGGCAGATCGTTGCCAGGGAGGTCTTAGATGGTTTTTGTTTTCCTAAAGAGATCCCTTGTGGGGCACGTTAGAGATCTGTCATGACTTCATGGAGGGAGGAGCAGAAAGAAAACCATCATCACTTTGTGTGAGACAAATGGAATAGGAAAAACTCCTGTCTGCTGTGCCCAGGGTTGAAATACCAGGTGATGCAAAGCAAATATTTGGGTATATTGGGGGGAGAGGCTGGCTTTGCATTTCATCTCCAAAATTATCACTCCTTGTTGGCAACACTCCTGGTTGGTAGGGAGTGGATGTTCAGAAGATGCCTCCAGAACAGAGGTTGGTGGCTGACCCACTTGTCTGGTCTTCATATGCTGAATGTCAATGGAAAAATAATATTTAAATTTGCAAACAGTGTGAATAGAAGGTTTTATTTAATGAAGGTGTTTAGTTCTGGGTTCAAAAATGCCTCTTTTTGTACATACAGACTCCTAGAAGTTAAATCATCTCCAGCTTTGCTCTGCCCCAGTGGTGCTCATGGATTAGTAAAAAAAAGACCAGATTTCCCAGGAATGTTTAATTTTTAGGCCAAAGAAGAGCTGTAATGTAGCAGGGTTTATATTTTTCACAGGAAAAACGTTTTCAAAGTCAAAATTCTTCTAGTACCTCAATCATTTTACAGCTGAATTCCTCCTCTTCTGTGCTGGGGGGTTGGAGGTGAAGTCTGAGGTTGCTTCTCAACCTCTGCCTCTCTTCAAAGCCTCCCTGAGACAGCAAGTGGAGAAGTATCTCATGGCAGGATTAATTTTATCTGTAATAACATTCTGATGGATATCTCCTACAGGAAAATTGATATTTGTTTCTTTAGTGTCTGGACAGAGTTTGCAACATTATTTGGGTTAATTATCCTCTGTCTTCCCCTCTAAAATATGCCTGTGGCATACATTACAGGTCAGTTTAGAGGGTAAAACAACACAGTCTTAATCTTTTGCCACCTAATAAGTGCAACACACTATCACACAGTGCTTTAGTTGCAGAAATAGTGTCTGATTTTGGGGAGTGATAAGGGGGTTTATGTTGGAAACTGCAGGCTGTTTGTCTCCGAGCCCCTGTAGCTGGTGTTTGGCCATGAAAAGCTCAGAATCTTCATTTTTATTTCATCATATGAAACTGTTCTCTGGATTTATCTTAAATCACTCCTGAGTTGATAGAAGAACTTCTCAGAAGGAGAAGGGAGATTGGTGGTGGGGTTGTTTTTTTTCAGTTAGCACATTTTTGGTGTGTTTTGCTTTTGAGTGAGTTACGTGTGGGTTTTGGCAACGTAAATAAGACATGTCAAGGAATGGACATTTTTTGCTAATTAGAAGATGCTCATCTTACTAATGGGTGTGTCTGCTTTTGGTGCAGATACAAGGTGAAAGTCCTTGGGTTTTAGAAGTATACAAAAATGTGCCCAGGGACAGGACAAGTGGCAACGGGCACCAACTGGAACCCAGGAGGTGCCACCTGAACAGGAGGAGAAACTTCTTTGGGGTGAGGGTGCAGAGCCTGGAGCAGCTGCCCAGAGAGGCTATGGAGTCTCCTGCTCTGGAGAGATCCCAAACCCTCCTGGCTGTGACCCTGGGTGAGCTGCTGGAGCAGGGGGTGGGATGAGATGATCTCCAGAGGTCCCTTTCCAACCCCACCCTGCTGGGACTCTGGGTTTCTATGAAATGTGTATTATATTCTGGAGTGTAAGGAGGTCATAAAGCACTAGAAGACCTGCCTGGTGTTCCACCACCATGCTGGGAGGGACAGATCTCTCCTCCTGTGTCAGCCAAGTGACAGTGACTCGTGAGCCCATCATTGCCATCACACCAGCTTCACAAAGCTGTCTCCTTGAAGGAGAAGGCAGCAGAGCACGCTGGAGAGAATCATCCTCCCAGGCAGCAGTTGAGCCATAAAATAGAGCAATTGGTGTTTTTCCAGAATTATTAGTGAGCCTTCTTGGTGCTTCTCTGCAGTGTGTGCCAAAGCAGGTGTCCTGGTGTTGCAAACTCATCTTTCACTTGGCAATTTGCTGTCTTTAGTCCTGTGGAACATACAGCTTGGATTCCTCTTTTGGTAGTAAAAAAAAAAAGGCAGAAATCAAACTAAACCACCTCCATCTCTGGAGGTTCCTGGTGGGCTCTGCCATGGTTCTGCACCTTTCATTTAAAGGGGGCACCAGGAGAGGTTGAGGTTGGTCCTGAGGGACAATTTCTTCCCTGTGCCAGGCTGCCCAGGGCAGTGGTGGAGTCCCCACCCCTGGAGGGGTTTCCAAGCTGTGGAGATGTGGTGTGAGGGACACGGGGCAGTGGGGACCTGGCAGGGGTGGGGGGGTGATTTGAGTTGATCTTGAAGGTCTCTCCCAACCAGAACAATTCCATGGTTCTGTGCTTGCCCTGAACACACCAGAGGCTCAGCCCAATGCAATAACTTTCCTTCCTTGGCCCTTCCAAGCAGCAGCAGCCTGTTTGGCATTGAGTTTTCAAGATGTTACTCTTCATTTAAGAAAACTATTCTCAGTTCAGCGACTTCTATACCATTCCAGATGAATTTTCTATTTTTTTTTTCACCTTTATCATCCCAAATAATGCCTCACTCTGCCAAGAGGGTCCATTTCACCAGTCTGGGAGCTGTGCCTTTCTATCCCAATTTGCAGGACGTGCCCAGCAGGGAAAATACATTGGGAAAAGCTGCAGCCCTTCAGTGGCTTCTCCTTGCAACACATCTGCTGTGCCACTAAAACCATCTCCTTCTCCCCTGGGATGGTTTTAATCCAGCCTTTTGCACTTCCTGTGAGGTTTCATTTCTTTTTTTCCACCCAAGGACGTTTTCTTATTTAAATGGGAGACGTATTAGTCGTTAATTATTTTTATATTTCCTCTGAGTGCCATCGATTATTTAGCAAGCAGTGACAATAAACAGGTATTGATTCCTAATAGCTGGGGTTTAAATGGAGCAGAAGGGGATCTGAAGGTTTGGTGGTGCTCCATACCAATGAGGTCCTTGCTGTGTGCTGACAGGGCTGGGGCTGGTGGGGAGGGGAGCTGCTGGGATGCCCAGGATGGGCAGTGGAGGAACCAGGGGAGCTTTGGGAGGGAGAACCTGGCAGGGTTGCAGTGAGGATGTTATCAGCTCCTCGTGTGTTGGGAGCTTGGGGAGAGAAGGGGATGAGGCTGCTTGAATTGAAGGGGGGAGCAATCAGAGTCACAGAGTGGGTTGGGTGGGAAGGGACCTTCCAAGGTCATCGAGTTCAACCCCCCTGCAGGGAGCAGGGACATTCCAGGGATGGGGCAGTGACCACCTCTCTGGGCAACCTGGGCCAGGGGCTCAGCACCCTCAGCATCACAAATTTCTCCCTTCTCTCTAGTCTAAGTCTCTCTCTTTTAGTTTAAAACCATCCCCCCTTGTCCTGTCCCAA
>NW_008587695.1:16950-20586 GCF_000691845.1 Merops nubicus
CTCTCTCCTGCTGGGCTCCCAGCAGAGGGGTTCCCCCCTCGGGGCATTGCTGGTGCTCCTCTGGCCCCGCTCCAGCAGCTCCCTGGCTCTGCTGGGCTGAGGACTCCAGAGCTGCCCCAGCACTGCAGGGGGGGCTCCCAGAGCTGGCAGAGGGGCAGGATCCCCTCCCTGCCCTGTGCCCACCCTGCTGGGGGGCAGCCCAGGGTAGGGTTGTTCTTCTGGGCACTGATGCCCGTGCCTTGGAGACTGGGGACACAGTGGCCATGGTCTCTGCCTCTCAGGAGATGCTGAGACCTGACCACCCTTAAGATAAAGCAAACCCAATGAGGTGAGCTTGCCAAAACCTCCAGAGACTCCTTCTCTCTCCTGCCAAGTGTTGTTAAAAGGTAAAACCAGAATTTAATTTGCTGGAGTTTCTCTGATTACAGAAAGCTCAAGAATGAAGGTGAGTCAGGTCGAGTGGAAAATGGTTTATTGCTGCTTCTCTTTCAGCAGCTTCAGGGCTGAGCCCAGTGTGGGAACAGAGATCCCTGTGGGAACTGTCAGGTGAAATGGGAACAGTGTTTGGTGAATCCATGGTGTGTTTTCATTGAGACAGGGTTTCTGATTGGGTTGGTACCTCCAGTATCAAAGTGTGTCCATGTGGTGGGGGCAGGACCTGTTGTTTGCCCCTCAGAAACCCACCATGGTGATATCCTTTTACTTCATGTTGAGCTTCCTCAGATCCCCACGGTACAAATCAGTACAAAACACAGATATTGCTTTTCTCCAAACATCTCCAGTGCCTTCCCATGAGGAAGATTAACTTAATTTTAAATTAGGATTGAGTAGTGCAAATAATAGCAGTGGAACGTGTCTCTTCTTCTAGGAGGGGCAGCACTGGCAGACCCCCACTCCCCTCTGCCCATAGAAGCTTACCTGGAAAACAGTTAGTTAGTTATATAAATTCTCTTTTCTGAAAGCAAAGCTGATTTCAGCTCAGCCTCTTTGGGCAGCTGCTCCAGGCTCTGCACCCTCACCCCAAAGAAGTTTCTCCTCCTGCTCAGGTGGCCCCTCCTGGGTTCCAGTTGGTGCCCGTTGCCCCTTGTCCTGTCCCTGGGCACCACTGACCAGAGTCTGGCCCCAGCCTCTTGCCCCCCGGGGCCCTTTAGCTCTTGCTCAGCACTGATCAGATCCCCTCTGAGGCTTCTCCTCTCCAGCTCAGCAGCCCCAGGGCTCTCAGCCTGGCCTGGCACAGAGATGCTCCAGCCCCTCAGCACCTCTGGAGCCTCCTCTGGTGCCCAGGCTTAGGGTCAGCAGACATGGTGACAATTTATCTGTGCCAGGATGTGATGTCTCCTCCCTTTAGGATAATGTGCCAGTAGTTCCCTGCCTGGTGCCACGCCTGGTCTGAGTTGTTTCTCTCAGGAGAGGCTGCTGGAAAACACCAGCAAGATGCTTTGGAAAAAGTGGTTTGTAAAAGTAGAAACCGATTTCCTTGTCCTTTTGGAATACAAAGAAATCAAGGAGTTTAGTGGTCCTGCCTTTCTGGAGTGATAAATGACCTGAAAATAAAAAAAATAAATCATTTTCTAAGGATTTGCATGTGCTGAATTAATGATTTAATGCCTGTGGAGTTCTGCAGGTCCTCCCCTCCTGCTGCGGGGTGTCAGGACGGGGGCTTGGTGACGGCCGGAGGAGCAGCGGTGGTTTGACCTCACCAAAGCTGAGCTTTGATCAGCTCTTCTCTCCCCAATCCAGGGGTGGTGAAGGTGGATTACGGCGACGTGTCCGTCAGGAAGGCCCTGAGGGAGAAGCTGAAGTGCAAACCCTTCTCCTGGTACCTGGAGAACATCTACCCTGACTCCCAGATCCCCCGGCGCTACTACTCCCTGGGGGAGGTAGGGACCATCTCCCGTGGCTGGGTACAACCTGGGCAGGTGGAGGAGGTGCTGAGGAGGTGAGGTGGGTGTGGAGGGAGGAGTGAAGTCCTGTTTATCTTCATTGCCAGCAGGGAGTAGTTCCTCTCAGCCTTTCCTCAGGGCTCGTTGCTGTTCTGAGTGTTGGGGTTCACCATTGAAAACTCCTCTCCAGTTGAGCAGCGTGTTGGAAGGGTGTGGTTTGGGATTCATATTTGGAAATAATTCAGTAACACACAGGAGCTGAAGGGAACTTTGCATCATTGGTTACATACAGAGTAGAAAAAGCTTTTTTTTTTAAAAAAAAGCTTTTTCTTTTAAGGGTTTGTGTTTGTTCATTGATGCTGTTTTCCAGCAAGGCTGCCTGGAGCAAAATACCACAGACATTCCTAATAATCCAGTGGTTCTAGTACTACCAAGACCTAAAACCTCTTCAAAATTCAGCTAATTCACTCTTAAAAAACCCTCTATTGAGTTGCACCTCCACTGGCTTTTAAAAGCTCTTGAATGGTTTGATTTAAAGATAGCTGTAGATAGAAAAGCAATCAAAGGAGCAAATGGCTTTTTACATCCAGGGAAGTAATTTACCCTTGAAGGCTGCAATTGGAGTGAAAAATAAAAGCCATGGTAGGGTTTCCAGTTTAACTATGACAAAATAAAGTGAAACATGATTTTACAGCAAGGAAAGAACTCGTCTAACAAGTGTCAAATAATAGGGTTCTGCATGATATTGTCAGGCTGCAAAATAAAACTATGAGAAAGTAATAAAATAGTTATTAAAACACCTTATTTTTACCAACACGGGCTCAGTTCCCATGGAAACAGCAGTTCAGGCAGGATCTGGGAGTTAAAACTTGTACCTGACTGGTCCAGCTGCCAGTGGAGCAGCAAGATGGATTTTTAGACCTAAAGGTCTGCAGAAGGATCCTGCCAGGCTGGATCCATGGGCTGAGGATCAACAAGGCCCAGGGCTGGGTGCTGCCCTTGGGTCACAAGAACCTCCTGCAGAGCTCCAGGCTGGGGCAGAGGGGCTGGAAAGTGCCTGGTGGGAAAGGACCTGGAGGGGTTGGTCAGCAGCTGGCTGGAGAAGAGCCAGAGTGTGCCCAGATATGATATTTAGAGGATTTTTTTTTTCCCCTTTCATTCTTCAGATCAGGAACGTTGAAACCAACCAGTGTTTAGACAACATGGGCAGGAAGGAGAATGAGAAAGTGGGGATTTTCAACTGCCATGGCATGGGAGGAAATCAGGTAAAACACATTTTTTTTCCAAGTATTATTTGTACAGTCATTGCCTCACTCTGCTGAGGCCACAGGCACGTCAGGAGAAGCTGAGGAGAATTCACCCAGCGCAGGGTGGGAGCTGCCAGCTGCAGAAAATGGGGTTTGAGGGGCAGGTCTGACCCAGGGACCCTCTGATTTGCCCCTGGAATTCCCTCAGTAGCCCCTGGTGGACGTGGCTCAGATGCTGACATGTTGGCTCCCTATAAATGGGTGGACGTGGCTCAGATGCTGACATGTTGGCTCCCTATAAAAAAACCAACAGCAGCAATTAGCAAACGTGTTAATGAACGTTGCAGGATGTTGGAGGTTTTCAGCTTCATGAGTACTCAAAAATCCATTTTCTCAAGTAACAGCTGAAAATTTTGAGAACATATTGGTGCCTATCTGCAGGTGGGTTTGGGTTGGAAGAGGGGATGTGGCAGCACGGGGAGACCCTGGAGGCAAGGGCAGGTTTT
>NW_008587695.1:20704-24185 GCF_000691845.1 Merops nubicus
AATGAGGCAGGCTCCGAAAAAAAAAAAAACACCACCCAAAACCAACAAAAAAAATCCCAAGCCAAACCAAAACACTCAGGCAGAAAACCCCAACCTGATCCCCCCACCCCTGTGGAGCCCCAGATGAGGTTTGGGGTGTTCCTGTGCGAGGTGCTGGGTGCACCTTTAGCCCTGGAGAGCAGGGGGTGGTTTGGGTAAGGAGAAGGGAGCCTGTGGTGGAGGCCAGGGGCTGGGGTCTCAGGAGGTGTGTTCTCTGATGGGGCTAAACCTCTTCCTCAGGAACCCCCCCTGCACCCAGGGAACACTGCAGCCACTTTCCTTCCTCCTCTCTTGTTTCATCTCTCTTACGATGTTTCCAACAGCCCAACCACCACCTTGGGGCTGTAGCTGGTGGTAGTCACAGTGTTCCCTGGGGGTGAGAGTGTTTCTCTCCTCAGGGCTGAGCCCCAGGAGCCCCTGGGCACTGGTGGTTGGAGGTTGAGGTCCTGCCCAAGCTCTTTTCCCCTCCCCTGTTCCAGGTGTTCTCCTACACGGCCGACAAGGAGATCCGCACGGACGACCTGTGCCTGGACGTCTCGCGGCTCAACGGCCCCGTCCTCATGCTCAAGTGCCACCACATGAGAGGCAACCAGCTCTGGGAGTACGATGCTGAGGTACCCACGGCACCCAGGGCAGCTCCACCCCAGAGCCCTGGCCTCAGATCCTGGCCCCATCACGGGCAGGGGGACCCTGGGGACGTGGGGTGTCCTGTCCCGCTACACTCCAGCGCATCGCTGGGATTCGAGTTGTGTTGCCACAAAGTTTTGGGTTTAGAGGGGTGGAAAAGTCACAAAAAGATCGTTTCTAGTAGCTGGTGTCTTGTGTTCTTATAGGCTTAAAGAAGTACCTCTCCTTTGAGGCCAGGCTGAGAGGGTTGGGGGTGCTCAGCCTGGAGAAGAGAAGGCTCCAGGGAGACCTTCTGGTGGCCTTCCAGTAGTTCAAGGGGACCTACAAGAAAGCTGGGGAGGGACTTTTTCCAAGGGCTTGCAGTGAGAGGATGAGGAGTAATGGATTCAGTTTGGTAGAGGGGAGATTTAGAGTAAAAATGAGGAAGAAGTTCTTCCCTGTGAGGGTGGTGAGCCCCTGGCCCAGGTTGCCCAGGGAAGCTGTGGATGCTCCATCCCTGGAGGTGTTCAAGGCCAGGCTGGATGGGGCTCTGAGCACCCTGCTCTAGTGGGAGGTGTCCCTGCCCATGGCAGGGGGTGGAACTGGATGTTCTATCAGCTCCCTTCCAACCCCACCCATTCTATGCTTTTTATGTCAATGAAGTAGAAACCAAGATTTATTTCTTTTCCAGTTTATTTTTTTTCCAGTTTCCTTCTTCTGGCTCTGGGAGATTATTCCCCCTGCACTTAAATTGTGCTTGCTCACTTCCAGTACCCCAGTGCCCTGCTTGGTCTGGTGCTGCTGTGGGACAGGAGGTGGCTTTTCCTGGGCTTGGAGAGGCAGTTGGAAGGCATCAGGTGGTGTATGGAGAGGCTGCAAAATCAACACCCAGGACATGTAGACCTCTCAGTATTTTATGGCCAAATAATTCCTTGGTTTCTAGGAGGCAGCAGGTGGAGATGGAAACATTCATGTCAAGCTTTAGCTGCTCAGTGTGAGTGTGCAGCTCTGCATGGGACATTCCCTTGGAGGTAGCAGCATTTCCCTCAGGGTCAGAGCTTTCTGATATGTCCTGGGAGGAGATAAAAGACCCAAACCTGCCCCTGTGGGACCCTGAACAGCCAAGGAGATAACCAGCACCAAGACTTACCCCTGAGGGGTAATATTTGGTGACTTTTGGCACATTCTTGAGTTTAACATCTGAATTTAAACCAATTTTCTCTTTAATAGAGAAGATTGTTTTCCTCCTTACACCAAATGGGTGTTTATTTTGATCATTTTTAGGTATTCTTGAGGATGTTCAATTAACACCTGAGGTTGAAGATGTTATCTCTTCCTTTGCTTCATTCCTCCAAGCAGGCTGTGGTCCAGTGGTTAGGGAAGTGGTGGGATGAGGATTGAAGCTGATAATCCTGGAGGTCCTTTCCAATCCCAGTGCTTTTGCTCTGATTTTGGGGGGGTTTGTTCAGCCTGGAGAGGTGAAGGCTCTGGGGAGACCTCCTGGTGGCTTTTCAGTGCCTCAAGGGGCCTGGCAGAAAGCTGGGGACAGACTTTTTAGTAGGGTCTGTTGTGCCAGGACAAGGGGGGATGGTTTTAAACTAAAAGAGGGAGATTTAGACTAGAGAGGAGGGGGAAATTTTTGATGTAGAGTTTGGTTCTGAGCACCCTGCTCTAGTTGGGGCTGTCCCCGGGGGTTTGGGCAGGGGTTGGGACTGGTTTTGGAGCCTTCCCCCCCAACCCTGTGATGCTGTGACCCCTGCTGACAGCCCAGCATCCCCTGCCCTCAGGCGTGTGGGCTTTGAAAGCAGAACACCTTGAAATGTCAGGTTTTCAGACTCTTCAGTTGGAATATTTCAAGTTTATCTCATCAATATCTTCAAGGATAAATTTTGAATATTGAATCAATGGTAGTTAAAACTTCCTTTTAATATCATCTTAATGTGCTTCAGCAGGCCAGTCCCAGCCAAGCTCAGGAGAGCCAGAAATTCCAGCTCTCCACTCAAACTGGGGCTGCTCTGGCTCCTGCCCCAGCTCTCACCCTTCCCAGGATCAGGCACTGCACCCATCCAGCCTGGGGCAAAGTTCCTTGGAAACCATTCCAAAAACGAGCCTCCCAGTGGCTTCCCTTTGGAGATTTTGGGGCACAAGCACTGGAAGTGAGTCCCCACCTTGGTTAAGTCGAGCAGAAGGGATCCACAGTGGGAAATGTCTCAGTAGCTGTGTAAGAACAAAATCAGCCATTAGATGGAGCTCATAAAAAAGAAATACAGCAGTTTTATTTTTAATTAAAGGCATCTCCCAGACAAGGGGTTTGCTGTCCATGCTCCAGAAGCAGCACAGCCTCTGTACCTCTTGATTTATTTTAAATATTAGAAGATTTCTGTTGAAAACTCTGCTCCATGAACCTTCAGCTGGCCAACTAGAGTGCAGGATTTTTTTCCTGACACAAAAAATGGCTTGTGAGTAAAGATTTTTTTCCACCCAAACAGTTGCAGCACGTTGCCTCAATCTCTTATATCTATTGCTTTAGGGTTTTTTCAGCAAAATTGCAACTCCTTTTTATGTTTTTTTTTATTCAGAAAGTGAATGAGGGTGATGGATTTCTGGGCATCACACCAATTTTACAGATCACCTCCCCCCCTCCTGCTAAATTTAGGGATAAAGGTTTGATAATGGACAACGGTGCCTTGGCCGTGTCTGCAGGCAGGGGGAGAGGTTTAAAAAAAAAGGAATTAAGGAGTTAAAAAGGTATTTTCCTATACAAACTTTCAGCTAGTCTTTTAAAGAAAGGAATTAAAAAGGTATTTCTCTATACAAACTTTCAGATAATCTGTTA
>NW_008587696.1:0-4241 GCF_000691845.1 Merops nubicus
ACATCCTGCAGCGCCACCTGCCCCGAGGAAACCAAACACCACGCTCACCACGGCTACCGAGGGACACCTTCCAGTCCGAAATGTTAAGTTCATAAATAATTTCTGACCCTGGATGAAACATAGCTTTGGGTTTGCTGTGTGACATTTTCATCTTTCCCCCCCCATAAGCGAGCAGTATATACGCTCCTCTGAGAGCTATCTGCTACAGGAAATAACTGACATATGCTATTTTCATTATTTCTCATACAAACTGAAACTTGAGATAACAGGATTTAATGAAATAAATTAAAACCTACGGCATGTACAGTTTTGTGGGTGTGGGGTAGAAAACTAAGAACTTTAATAACAGAAGAAAGGAAAACAAACCAAACAAAAATTAATAATGAAAGAAAGCTGTTGCCAGTTTTTCCAGCATGAAATTTTGTTATAAGGGGAAAAAAATCTATAGAGTATTTTTTTATTTCTAGAAATGTCAAATTAATTCCTTAGCTACTCCATACAAAGTTTAATTCACTCATAACAGTTTGAAATTCATCTAAATTAAATATCTGAATTTGGATACAAGTGAGTTTAAATCCACAAGGGGAAAAGAGAAATGACCGCAAAACTCTAGCTAGCTTCTTCATGATGATGTTCAGTTTAGTCAATTGAAAATGTGAGCACAGGCCTTCTAAAATGGAAGTTTCCAAAGACATCATTGCTGATATTGTTCCAGTCTTTCACAGTCCATACTCTGTAATTTTTTGAGGATTTGAAGTTATATTCATAGCAAGTGAGAATTAATTTTAATATGAAGTAAAGGCACATCTACCTTTGAAATTTATCACGGAATGAATCATCCTCTCTAGTGATTATGAGGGAGCCTACATAACTAGTTTAAGCTTCCACTGTGTGCACCCTTGGTTTTACGAGGATAGATCTGTTTCTTCAAAGAATGTACTTGAGCCCTAAAATTACCAGAGGTATTTTATTTTCTTCACTTCTATGAGAACAACATTTTCATAATTAATTTGTTTTAGCTTCAGCCATGTCTTTCTACACAAAGGATAACCTAAATCCAAACAGTAGATGCATAATATAGCAGTGTTACAAAGTGGTACTCAACCAGCCCCAGGAAAGCCAGTTCAGAAGTCAGAAAGCATGTACATCAACTAAAACCTTGAGTGTAATACATCCTGTTCCTCAGCTAATTACACAGCCAATTCAGATCTTGTGTAACACCACAAAGCACTGTACTGTGATATGCAGACGTACTCTAATTCTTAAGTTAATGGAGAGAAGCTTCTTCTCTAAGAAAAAGTACCTATGTTGCTTCCGAGTCAGAAACTGACAGCAACCACACCCACATGTATTTCAAATAGCATGTTTCTTTTCTTTTAATTCAAAATAATACTAAAAACATGCTGATGCACACGTGGCCCAGTACTTTTTAAAAAGACTGGTCAGAAGGGGAGAAAATATGAGGAAGATTTACAGCCACAAAGAAAACCAAGTATTTGTCAACAGAAGGGTCTGGATTGCCTTGATGGTCTGATGGTCTACAAGCCTACACCAGCTGGAGACTGTGCCTATCCACAAGAGCTTTGCACACATGGAGTTTCCTTGGGCATGAATTCTGATCCAGTAACCCAATATGGAGCAACAATACCATGAGGTTTCACAACTACCCAAATATGTCTGTAAGCTTTTTTTCCCACAGTCCACATACTGTCTTACTTGAGGACCTTTATCACAAATATCTAGCAATCCATAGGTTACTTCTCCCTTTTCTTGATACTATCATTACTAAACAATTTCAGTTATTTAAAAGATAATAACCATATTTACTAACAGACAACCTTATTTTGATGGTCAACTTCTCTCCCTTTCAAGAGAAAAGCTATTAAAATATGTGCACCCATATACCTGTGTATGCTTACATTTGTATTGACTTGCAGAGTAAATTCATAGTCAAAACAAGTCATGTAAATATTCTTGTACAATGTGCTGTGCCTTTGCTTCCCCCCAGAAGAGAGATGTTATTATAAATCACTGTATACACATCAGTTAAGAGGTGCAATTTAAACTTCTTAATATTGTTGTTATTGTTACTTACAAGGCTATCGAATAATTACTTCGGAATAGGGTAACGTTTTTCCAACAAAAATTATCCATTTTAAATACAAAGTCTTTATGCTACCAATTGAGAAGAGCTGCACTCATACACAGTACCACTGTAGCATTAAACATCTATATAACATTAAGTTGGATAGGAAAGGAAGGAGGAGCTCTCTATTTTGCATATACCTAATGTCTAATTAGGTTTCATATTTGGGCTTTTGACCCTGCTTTCAGCTGGGAGCCTGAATTAGCAATTGAATTCCTGTTGGGCTGGTGACCCTATTTGCAGTGTCACAGCCTGAGCTAGGAGAAATAGTTCTTTGGGAACCCTTGGCTCACAGTTGCATGTTTTCCTTGTACTTGCTACAACTCCCTGGGAGACTCAATTAGGGTAGGATCAAGTCCATCTTTCTTGCACCAAACTCACTCCTAAATTTGCAGACCTTCAAAAATAACTTTCATAATACTAGCGAGGATAGCTAGGTAATTGGTTTGGCTTTCTAGGGAGAGAAGTCATCTATGTAACTTGGTATCTGAACAAGGCAGGCAGATTGTTCCTCTGGAGTGCTTCAGAAGCATCTGTTCTGTCTACTGACCACACAGGCAGTTTAGACATTTACCACAGGAAGACTTGCTGGTAAGGCACATAAAACCTTGGCAAGTCAGACGCCTGCGTGTGGTGGGCTTAAGCCCAGCTTTGTTATCATCATATTTTAATTCATATCTCCTATATGCTACCAGCATATGCATTTCACCAATTTTGACATATTTACTGATTGGAAAAACAGAAATAAGTAGGTGGAAAAGAGAAAAGAGATGAGGCTTGAATTTAAATGACTGTCATGTGTGAAAAATCGAACTAAGATTCCCAATGGCATCACCTCTGAATCTTGCCCTTAGAATTTACATTTTATCATCCTCATCAAGATCCAAAAAATGCTTCCCTTCTCTTCCCTTCCAAAACAACTCTAAACCTTGCAGCATAAAATATAGTACAGCCACCCAGGCACCAAGCATAATAAAATCTAGCAACAATAACTCAAATATGTGTCTCCTTGTCTGAGTCACTTTAGAGACATCCAGAAACATAAATATATGTTTTCCCTGAAAGGTAACAGTTTTCTTCCTTTTAATCTGAAATAAAATTCTGTCCCCATCTCCTAGGGAACTAAAGGTGACAATAAGAGCTTGACAATGTTCAGGAGATGTGCTTTTCACATTAACATTGCCAACAGCTGCGCCATAAATACTGGGTATAAGGAAAGTGCATTCAATCATTATAGGAGGTGCAATTTAAAATCTGAAATTCACTCAAATAAATCAGTAGAAAAGAGTTAAGGGATCAAAGTCTCCAAAACCTAAAATGCACTGCTTCTGTGTTTCAGCTTTATTTGCAAGGAATTCTAAAATCTACTGGAACAAAATATTCCCCTTAATGTTCTGTAAACCGCTTATGAAATATCAAGCTTTGTTCTGTTCATCTTTCCTTTTCCTGTGCTCTTCCCTTGCCAGACGTCAAGGAGCTCATGCCAAATGTCTGCAAATTCATGGCTTATGAAGGGCAGGACTGGATGAGAGAAGGAAAATCATGCAGAAAAGACAAATATATTACCCTCCCCCAACCTCCCCTCCTTTATCATCACCAACACACAGTTAAACACAGTTCACACAGAGAGCTGGGAGCCAATATGAGCATCTTGTAATTATTTGAGATATAGCACATGCTGTCAGACCTCCTGCATTCAGCCCTGAAGGTCCTCCATTCCGTTCCTGAGGAAATTTGGCATACATGGAATACATGCTCTCTGATAGGTTTGACCTGCACATTGGAGACCCTAAAGAAGGGCTACAAGGATGCTGATAGCTGCCCTTGCCAAAGACACGCCGTCACTGAGATAACGCTTGTGCCTGCTGACATACACAGGAACATCTACACCAAACATCTGTGCCCAAACATCTGGAGGGGTGCCATCAACAGCAGTAGTGATTCAGGTCAATGTTCTTTTTATCCTTACAGTCTCAGACACTTGGTGAAAGAGTATAAGGAGCAGAGCAAGTACAGGAGGCAAAACCTTTCAAAAAGCCAGCAGTGAAAACACTGCGGAGTCCTGAGCCAGTCTGTACGCAGGACACAGGTTCAG
>NW_008587696.1:4272-35552 GCF_000691845.1 Merops nubicus
AGTGAGCCAGCTGACATTTCTGAGGTGGGCCTGGTGACTCCTTCAAGAGCAGATGGGAAATGCCATATTCCTCAGTGGATGGTTAACAAGAAAACAGCCTGAGACAACACTAAAATTATTATTCATTCCCTAAATTTAATAAAAGGAGTCTCATCTGCACCACAGATATTAAACTTCTATCGATTTAATAGCTCTACACATAAGACTTTTTGCTTTAGCATCCCCCTTCTCAAATGTCTCATGCAAGATAATTGAGTTAATTTCCTAATATCTCCTTTTAACAAAATTAGTTCCATTAAAAAGTGAAGATAAAGATGTGGGGAACAGAGGAAGATACAGAAACTACTATAAAACATAACTGATTGATTTATAGTCTCTTTAATAGACTGATCTAATGTGTCTAATATGTCTAAGTCTAATTCCAGCCTCATTTGAAAGAAAAAAAAAAAAAAAGGCATTTCCAAAGGATAGCCTATTTTTATGAGCCAGAAATTTCAAGAACAACAAGTTTCCCCACATGTATCTTATAGGCTGTCCTTAACAATAACCACCATGGGAAGTCAAAAAGAAAAATAAAAAGAGTACAAGAGTGAAGTGAAGTACAGAATTAAATGCTCAACCTGCACTAGTCACACAGCATCAGGAAAATCTATCCTGCAGTCATCGCTCCATTCTCTTCACACTTGTAAAAGGTATCAGCAAGTTACATATTTACAAATCTAAACCAAGCCCTATTTCTTCAAAAACCAGTCCCAGACTCTAAAAGTCACCCTGGTGACTCTCCTGGATCACTGCAAACAGGGGTAGGGATTAAAGCAGGATGAAAACATATTACAGACTGCCTCAGAAAGCTGCCCTTGGGGAATTGCATTTGTAAATAAAAGCAAAGTATGAGGAATTTCTGAGTCTCCCATTCAGTTTTCCCCTTCGTTGAAAACAGTGTATGGAAACACACAAACTGCCTCTGCAGCCTGACGTTCTCCTTCAGTCCCTCAGTGCTATTGGAAAGGAACAGCCTTTTGATTTATTTTGCTGTTCAGAGCCTATTACTCTTATTCATCTAAAGTACATATGTTCCTTCTTTCCAGTATAGAGAAATGTCTCCTTTCTAAAAAAAATGTTTGTTTTTTTTTAATGAAACCCTACTTTTCACAATACTTTCTATTTCTTAAGCAATTCTAAATGAATGAAATGAAAAACAGGCATATATAGTAAATTTAGGGTGCTTTCAACATAGCATACAAACTACTGTATTGTAAATGACCATTTTATAAAATGATGCAGTCCTGTTTGATTTCAACCACAGTTACAAGTAAAATAAAGCCATTTCCTGGTTGATTTCAGTTGGAATTGGAGACAGTTTTTCAATATGACTCTCGTCAGTGCTTAAAAAAGTGGAGGAAGGAGGCAGATAAGGCACTGGATGAAATAAATGGATCCAATCTGAACCCAGTTACTTCAGAAGTTGATAGCATATTGGAAAGGCAATGCACAACCAGCAACCTCAGCTGTAAGAAACTTAATGATGGATGAAAATGAAAAACGTCAGGATGCCTATTTATCTATGAGAATTAGAATCCTTTAAACAAATTATGAGTGAAAGAGCTGTAGCTAAACCAGATTTTAAGCCAATTAGAAATGAATGAAAAATCTAATTTAAATGGACATCATCTTTCACTATCATTAGAAAAACAATATTTTCTACATTTTATTGAAGGTGATAAATTGATTGTGACACCTGAACAGGATGGCTATTTCATACTACAAGACAGTTTCTTCTGGTTAACAAATAGCCAAAACTAAGCCTCATTTTTGAATCTTATTTCCTAGTAGTGAATCATTCATATCTGTAAATTATTTATATTAGTTTTACCTGTAATGGGTGGGTGACAACAAGATTTTATTTGCATAATCAACAAAAATTGTTTGGACTTTAGTGCATCATTGTATAATCTTAACTAGGACAATTCTGTCTAATAATCCCAATGTTTACCTGCATGATGCACGTTAGTTATAAAGTGCTAAATTCTGGTCTCCCTTAGACCTCTGAAAAGTTTTGTATATTCACATGCATAGCAATGTTACTGAGATCACATCTGGTCTACTACATCTGACTTCCCAACATGTTTTTGACAACAGTTGGTCATTATATTGTGCATGGCAATCTAATGGCAATCTTATGAGTTACATTGTCATATATCATCGTCTAAAACAGGTGACACAAAGTTCAGGTTATGAACTCCCTTTTCTCCCTTCTTACAAATACACACAGAGTATGGTAGAGAAAAACAAAAGAACCTGGAAGGTCAAAGATTTTATCACCTGGCCTGCCCAGAGCAGTGACTGCCCCCTTCAAGGGCAGGCACAAAGATGCATGGGGAGGAAACATCCATGTTTCTGAAACAGGAGGGGAGGAAATCTTCAGGGTTTTACACTGCAGCCAGCATTGACAACAGTCCTTCAACAAGTCCTTAAAGCTTTGCTGATCCAAAGGTTGGAGCTCAGTGCAGAACATCAAATGGAGAGGTAAGAGACAGTCTTCTCTCTCATTTTCTCTGTAGATAACAGATTAGCTACGTATAGAAGATAACTTACAAGAAGCAGCAACATCATTGCACAGACATCCTTTCCTATTATTTAACACAGTTCAAGCCTACTAATTTCATGGGGGTTTCTGTGACATAAATGAGAGCAGAGAAAGGCTCATCTGTATCAGAATTAATATGCTGCTTTCCTTGGAAGATATTACTGTACATCACAAGCAAAAATGCTGCCAGATGGTGAGCAATGATACTCCCAGTCTACAAAGACAGTATTTGGTATTGCTGTGGTCTGTGCTATATCATTACACTTAATTGTATTAAGGTCAAACAGATACTGCAAGAATGTTTTTAAACTGCATACATATGAATTGGATCTGACAATAGTTGGTCTTTTTTCCAAAAAGATGCAAGAAACATAATCTTTCTTTCCTCCATTGACTTCGACCTGATAGGACTGTAATATACACAGAAAGGCTCAGATTAGGCCATCCTCAGTATCTGCAATATCACTTACCAGCAAAACAGGTGATATGCTTGACAGTAAGTAGGAAAATCATGATTCTCCTTAAATATGCATTCAAAAGTATAGCCATTAAATTAATGAAATTAAATTTATTATCCTCAACAATTTACACTGTCACCCAAAACAAAATTTTGTATTTCCAACTCTAGGTCATTACCAAATGTCTCCTTAGAAAATTTTACAATGTCTTTTCCTTCTGAAAAGAAATACAAAAGCACAAGCTTACAAGAATACTGCCATTTGACTAATTGTACAAAAATTGCTTTTTTCTAACCATATTATAAGATTACTTTAGCATTGAATGGAAATCTTCCATTGGCATGCCAAAGTGTGTGACTCTCATTCCAGATACGTAGCTCTTCACTATTGTCAATTTTGCTAGTATGACATGTTCTTGTTTTCTGCTGAGGACATCTAACTCAATGCTAGGAGCACTTGCCTTGAATAATTATAAAGACTTCTAGTCCTTGAAGAAGCTCTATGGGAGGAAAAAAGTGAATTTAAAAACAAACAAACAAACAAACCTCTAAATAAACTATAAATCTCCCAGAAAGTTCTTATTCTCTGGAAGTTACCCATTGTTTCCATGCTCCAGATTTTTGGAATAATGTTGCATGAAAAGATGTTTCCCTATACAGTTTGTGAATATCCTGAAAATTCATAAATTCTAAAAAAGATCGCTGCTCATACAGCTTTCATTACCAGCACCCAAGTCTCGTAGCTTTCACTATATTCTTCTTCACAAGCAAGAATGAGCAGGGCTGGTCTGTGGGATGTGGACAGCTGCTGGAAGTTCAGGTTACAGAGCACCCTGGGCTTGGAGGCACAGCCGAGTGGTAAGAGGGTGCAAGAAGGGGAAAGGACAGGTCAAAATCCAGCTTTTATTGCTGCTCTTCAAAGCCATAACGGTGGCTCTGTCAAACATCAGAGAAAACTGCAAGAAAAACTTTGTTCTGTGGGAAGTCTGTGATGACAACAGAAGGAAGGGAACAGCTCAGGGACAGAGAGACCAGGAACCTCAAAGAAGAGAAAGGTGACATCTTTCAACCCATCTACATGATTCAGACTCCTGTCAGCATTTGAAATTAAACAAAAAAAAAAATAACCAAGACATGAAAAGAAAAAGGCCTGAGAGTTATGGAGAAGGTCCTCTGATGTGTTACTCAGATTCATGCTTACTGCTATGGCATGTGCCTTGCACTGGCTGTTGGCAACTTCTGAAAAAAAATCCTTCAGGTTGCTGTTACATGCAGAACCATAATCCAGGTGGCTTTAGATGAGCTTGGGGCATGCAACTGATGCACAACTTCCTTAGAGAGAATTTCACTAGCTACCAAACTCACACAAGGGCATACACAGAAGCTCTTGCAATGTCTTGCAAGTGGTAGATTGAGTCATGGCTGGATGAAAAGGCACTTGCTTTCCTTGTTAGTTACAGACCTCTGCAGTAACATCTCTACTCCTTAACCTCTTCACTAATTTGAAACTGCTCTAGGATCACAGCTGGAAAATAGTAACTGCACAACCAGAAAAAGGACTATGGAAAAATGGCTTTGCAGTTTTCCTTCTTGAGTAGCACTGACGTTTCTATTGAGTTGTATTTCTAACCCCATCAGGAGTTTTAAACCATCCTCCTGATCACCAATTCTGTTGCACTGAGCACTGCAGAATACACTTAGCATATGCAAGGCTAATTAAAACAAAATTCTAATTAGTACCTTTCTGGTTTTGAATCCGTACGCATCATATATTGAGAATTAATTAAAAAATAAAATTAATTATGCATTAGTATTTGTCTCGGGTTATCAGCAGATAATCTATGTAAAGTATGTTATCTGGTTAAAGATAGGTCACCTATTAATTAAGAACATTGTGACCAAACTAATGGATAGAGGTCTTAGTAATTCATAATAATGGCATTAATGAGAACCATGACTTGCATTTTAAACATATTAATGTGTACTTTGAAGAAATAATGGTATCAGAGCTGCATTCGTTTACTCTCATCAACCCCAAGGCTTGTCATAAACTCAGGTTATTCTGTTTTGAAGACAACATATTACCAGCTACATTCTCTTCTTGACGCATGAAGACCTACACTCTCAACCTGTCACCTTTGGAGGAGAGACCATGCCCTGTTTTATTTCTCAAGTTCTATTAATTATGTTTATTTGTAGAGGATGGGACAAAAGAATTTTAAAAGCAGCGAGTGCACTCCTGTTCACTTTTTTCAGTGCTGGGAATGATGTCAATGTAATCAGCGCTCTTAATTATGCCCTTGAAATGCGAGAAGTTTGCAAATCACTTAGATGTTAAAAACAGAAGAAGGAGAAGAAAAAGAGGCAAGGGGTCATTTGAAATAAGCATCTACTCCTTAGAAAGAAACCCTAATTTACAGAGGTCCTGGTTACTGCTGCTTTACCAAGACCTTGCTGAAACAGAGAAATGATTTATTTGTAGCATGACCTTGACAAAGCTACTCTCTTCTGCAAGGAGCACATTGAAAAGTAATAGCTGGCAATGACACATTAGCACTGCAACTCAAATCTCTGTATTTCGATTCCTGTCATTCTTTTTTATTTTTCTTTTTTTCAGAATCAGGAAGAAAATGTCTCTTAAATTTCATTCATTTACGACTCAAACCTCTCCGGTGCAGAGCAGTGCTGGAATATGCTGATTGCAAGGAATTTCTCCCACCGTCACCACAACCACCCCCCATGGGAGATGAAGAAGCATTGGCCCAGCTTCCTGCAGGATCACATCTTTAGTAATTAGTTACTTGATCCATCTCTCTATGAAGTCAATGGGATTTCTCTTGATTTCAGTAGAACTGTACTGAGCTCTCAGTAAGTTCAGTTTGAGTTTCCCCAGCAGAAAGAAGCTTTGCCATTAGATTAATTACTATCTTTTGAGGGGCCAGATTTTACAAATTGAAGGATTCTCTCAGCTCTTGCTGAAATCAGTGGGATTCACAGGAGCTGCTAAGCTGCAAGTTCAACACCCCATCTGTATCCTGCCTTTTGCAGTAGCCATAAAATTATGCTATGAGACTGGATTATGACAGTCTTGTGCAAACAGATATGCTTAATGACTCTTTTAGCTAATCTGCACAATTGCCTCAGTACATAGGATATGGTTCTTCAAAAATACTTGCCAGTGTGCACAGCAAATGCTTTTAAAGTTAAAAATCTCTAATTAAATACATGGAACAGGGCTTTGGGGGAAAGAAAAGGCCCAGCGTACAATTAGCACCCTCTAAAAGTCTGAGGTAGAGCAAGATCATCATACTCTGCCTCAAGGTAGCTCACATACTTCTACCATTTTACACATCTCATATTAATAGGCCAACTGAGTGAGAAATAGAGTAACAGTGGACAAATCACAGATAAAACTCCAGGAGAATTTCTGAGAGGTTGCAACTTAATTCCACCCTTTTAGTTTGTTTGTTTGTATTTTAGTTGCCAGACACTTTCACAGACCCATTTTTAATGCAGAAATTTATTATTTGTGCCTTTAATAGTTTCATAAAATATTTACCGTGGTCTGTTTAAATAAAGGAATTACATCATGCATAAAAAATGAAAAATAATGTGTCTGTAATAAGCTAGAGGTTACATTTAATGAAACAATGCCCATAAATGAGATTTCATTGTGAGTGCTGATAATGCTCATTTCAGATGAATGCACTTTGTATTTATTAGTTTTAAGCGTGTTCATCCTCAGCTTCTGTAATCAGAATTGCAATATCCACTCAGATGAGAAAAGTAATTAAATCATTAAGACATACTTTCTTAGGGCTGGGTGATTCTATGGATATGCAACAGTTGCTGGCTCCTGCTCTAAGCCCCTTGTGCAACAGATTAATTGTTTTCTCAATATTTTTCAGGGGGTATCTATCCTTCTAACAACATGCATGTACAGTCCAAGTAAAGGCTAAGTGCCTCATGTACACTCCAGCAACATGTGCAGAGTGTCTTTGGGCTACTGGTACAAAAGGCAGCAGATTCCTTGTATGAATACCTATGGAGAACTACTTGTTGGATCATGTTTGAGGCAAGACCCAGGAATGGCAAAGAGATGGTGAATTCTCGTGAGATTTCCCAAAAACCTGCCGGGGAGGTCGGGCATTGTAGTCTTCAAAAGCCAAGAATGAGGGCTCACTTCACCCAGATGGCTCCTGGACATTGTCAAGGTTTGGTAGACACTGGACTGTATTTGTTTAAGCTATATTCACTGGACAGACCATGCCTATTGAGAATATTACCATGTGGTCTCCTGACAGCATCAGCTCTGTGGCACAACAGAGGAACGTTTCAACACCCCCCACTCATCCCCAGCTCCAAGATCTCTGTTCCATGCCCTTTGCAGTGCCAGTGTACAGACTATGAAAAACTACACTGCTGAGGGAGGAATAAGATAATGTCACCACCACAACAGGAGCTGATGGAAGAGTTAAAAGCTTTCTAGCATTCCTTCTAAATACACTCTTATTTGGGTGCTTCAATCATTTCTTAGACAGGGAATTTCCAGAGGTCAACATCCCAGAGTTAAGCTCCTAAATGTTATCTGCATGTATACCTGATTCACATATGTACCTGTAAAGTCCTCCATACTGTTACCTGATGTAATCTAAATTTAGATGTATAAGATGAAGGTATCTCCATCTCAGATAGTCACCTCGTTCTCTTTACCAATTAAAATTAAATACACAGGGCTGTGTCTGTATATAGAGGGAGAAGACATAGAAGGCCAAAGCTCAATAAGAGTTGAAACTAGCCACTATTGTGTCAGATAACAAGAAGGTCTTTTTAAATTATATTAATAGCAAGAGATCTAAAGAAAACATTGGACTAATATTTTTTGAAGATGGTCATCTGACTAATAGGTATGAAGAAAAAGCAGAGGCATTCAATGCATTTTTTGCCTCAGTCTTTAATAACACTGATAGACATGGGGCTGCCTGGTCCCTGAGTCAGAGGACCACAAGTGTGGCAACAGTGACTTTCCATTTGTGGTCATTAAAATTCAAAGGGACCAGCTGTATCAGCTGCATGTTCACAAGTCCATGGAGCCCCATGGGATTCAATCCAGAGTTCTGATGGAGCTAGCCAATGTTATATCCTCTCAATCATCTACCAAAGGTCTTGGGAGTCCAGGGAGGTCCCTGCGGACTGGAAGCTAGCCAATGTTATATCCTCTCAATCATCTACCAAAGGTCTTGGGAGTCCAGGGAGGTCCCTGCGGACTGGAAGCTAGCCAATGTTACTCCAATTTACAAGAAGGGCATGAAAACCCAAGAAAAAAACCAGACCTGTTAGTCTAACCTCAATTTCTTGAAAAATTATGATGAAGATTACAGTGGCTACCATTGAAAGGCCTTTCAAGAATAATGCAAACACCAGGCACAGTCAACATGAGTTGACAGGGTAAGTCCTGCCTAACTAATTTGATAGCCTCCTATGATAAAGCCACCCTTTTAGTGGCCGAAGGGGAGGTAGGGATTGCAGCTTTTCTGTAAGGTTTTTGATACAGTCTCTCAAAGCACTCATCTTGGACAAGCTGTCCAGCTGGGTGATGAGTGGGTTCATGGTGCACTGTGTGAACTGGCTGAAGTGCAGACCTCCAAGGGTTGTAGTGAATGGTTGGTGACTACTCAGCAGAGGTGCCCTTCAGGACTCAGTTCTAGAGACAGATCTGTTCAATATATTTAGCAGTGATCTGGCTGCAGGATTTGAACACACCATTATCAAGTTTGCTGGTGATACCAAAATGGGAGGTGCTCTTGAGGGACAAGAGGCCTTGTAGATGAATCTAGATAGTCTGTAGCATTGGACAATCCTTAATGGCATGACATTTGACAGTAACAAATGCCAGATTCTGCACCTAGGAACAGAGCAATGCTGGTATACATATTCTCAAATATTATATTTTCCTAAATGTAAACCTGCTCTCTATGACATAAAAATAATTTTTCCAGTGGTGATTACCTTCTATTGAAAATGGATGAGATTTACAATGTTACGGTGCTTCAAACTTTACTATTCTACATGATCATGGAGAATGAAAAAAAAAAGATGGTGCTAATATGACGTCAAGGTGACAAAAGTAGTATTAATGCAGACAGGATGCATACTCTGTAATGCTTCTTATAAGCACTGGGCTGGAAACAGCTTTTCCCACAAAGTATTTCCACACTTTAAATATCCCAGTTCCATATGAAGACAAGATAAAATTATGTGAAAAAGGGAGAGGACTGGCAGACACTCACTCAAACAAGAGAGTAAGACCAGTGATAAGGCCTGTGCCTTAGAGGAACAAGCTCCTGTCCACACCAGTAACCTGAATCAAGTATGGCAAGCATGTGCACATCCTCCACTTGCCCAAGCTATTGGCTATTCTGTGCAGTCAGTCTCTGCTTTTGATGAGAGACTCCCTCCTGAGCCTAAGACAGCATTTTCCAATAAAAGACTAATCAAAATTTTATTTGATTCTCAGAACAGCTCTACTTGCTACGTTTTGCAACTTAAAGCAGTGATAATCTACATATTTCTCTAGGAAAAAAAAAAAATGGGAAGTTGGAACAGTTATTAGAAACTGTCTTTTTTGTTAAATTTTGACATTTCGGTGGTGACGAACTTAAAAGTTAATAGCAGCAGATTACCAAGTATTTCGTTCCTCTGCTAAAAAGAAAGAAGAGGGGGAAGAGCCTTTGCATAATAAGTTGATTTTTAAGTGTTCGTTGTACTTTGAAGTTTTTCATTCACTGAGTTTAATGTTAGTGAGTAAATTTACATTTTCTGTGAGCTTCGTGTTAAGCTAGGCAAGTAAAAAATGCTTTATCAATCATGTATGACTCTCTGTTTTTATTTTTCCCTCAAAGAGAACTGATTCCATATATAAAAGTATCTATGGATGAAGATCTGAGTTTCAAGCTTCAAACATTTTGCTGCAGTTCTGTTCAAAAGAAAGAAAAACAATTGTTGTTATATGTATTTTTAAACAATAGAAAAAGTGTTCTTTCCATACAAACTATAACTCAAAAATAGCTGAAGGAATTGTATCTCAACAATTGTATCAACTTCTCAGATAGACTGCTTTCTAAGATACAGACAAGCATGACAAATGTCAAGCTTCTAAATGAGTGTTTCAGAAAGACATTCAATTTTTTTAGGCCCTCAATTAGGACATATATGACCAGCGGCTGCTATTAAAGAGTAAGCTGCTAGTCAAAATAATTGCATTATAGAACACACCATGCTTTTAGTCATCATTTTGACATCTGACAGATACAACACATTGATTTGACAGTGAGACTATAAATTCAAACTATTGGAACTTCATTTCTGACTTTAAAACAGGAAAATCTCATTGTTATGAGGACAGAATAAGTCCTCTGATCAATATGCACCTGAAGGATGCTCTTCCAGAGATGAAAAATAATTTAAAAGCAACTTTGCTAAGATACTTGTTTGCTACTTTGTCTTTTATTAACTTACATGTTTAAGTCTCTTAATATGGAAATTAACTTTCATCATGTTGTAACCTGCAAGTAATTTGCCTCTGAGTTTTTAAAAACTGGTAACTGAACAATAGCACCTTTTGCCATGCATAGATATAACTGACTTATTTCATAATTTTGAAATTTAACAAGAATATTTGTACATTTTTTGAGGCAGTTACTAACTTTATTGTTTAACAAACAGTTTTAAAATTGGCCACGATTTCAAATGCTATGAAATTCTTCATGATTCATGACAGAGAAAGCACTTCATGATCTTTTGCAATATTTTTGAGCTGCTGGAGTGATGCTGTTACCCTTGCAAGGTAAGAAAACTGGAACAGAAACAAAAGAACACACAAGAACTGAAACATCTACAGACTGATCTACAAAAATGTAGTGATCAAAAGCAATAACAAACAAAGATGGTTAAAGGGTTAAAAAGGAAGAGAACACAAGTAAAATTGCAAGTTGTTGAAGGCTTGCACAATAAAGAACTTAACACAGAAAGAAAATCAAGCTGCTATTAGGAAAAAAACCTGCATCCATCCTTTAACATGACTGAGGAATTCTGAGAGTGGACAACTGTGACTGCAAAAATAACAAATAAAGCAGGTTTGGAACTTTTAATTGGAAAAATTTTTAACACTTTTCCTTTGGGAAAACTCAAAATGATGGCTCCCTAGATGCTGCTCTGGAAGGTTCCTGTCCATTTCCCTTTCTCCCAAATGACAAAATGCTTCCATGGCCATAGCTGGAAAGCTGAAAAATTCCGCTGCAGTTTTCTCAAGTGGAATTTTCCATCAGTTCTTAGCCACAAAAATTTTGGGGCTTTGCCTTCTCATCTTGATTAAGGGCTATTTTAACAATTTTTTCTACTGAAATAATTTCCATTTTCTCATCAGCCTCAATAATAAACATCCTATTGCTTAAGAAATCCTTTTTGTGTCTCATTAATCTCTATGTGAAAGCAAACAATTTCAGTAATTCTTGGATCTTTCACTAATTTAAATCCAGACAGAAACAAGTGAAAACTGAAAATACCGAGACCTTAGGTGAAGGAGAAACCACTGTGTTTGGTGTGAAAATACCATTTTATAGAACAGTGGCAGGAGTTTCTCCAGGAGAAACTCGAAATTGGGAACTATTTGCCAATTGTTCTTTATAAGGCTATACTTAAACAGCTATGTCAAGATCCCTCTTGTAAGTAATCTGAGCTGCATCCAGATATACATGACAAGTAAACACAATACTTTTCTATTTCCCTTTAAATTTTAAAGAGAAATATTACATTCATATTGAAGAAGAAGTAACGGAAATGTTTTCTCAACGTTATTAATTCAATAAATTTTGCCTTTATGCCCATTTATGAAGTAGTCAGAAAAATTACAGATAACTTCATTCATACTTAATACAACAGCTGAGTGAGACCAAGCCCTAATAACTCAAATTTATTTTATTTATAATTTGGTAACATTTTGATACAGGAAAAACAGAAAGCATACTCCAAAATCTGAGAAGTAATTTACCTGAAAATTTAGAGAAACTACTTTCTAAAGGCATTTGAGCTTTATCTATCTGTCATTGTTGGCTGTATCAACCTGAAATCTAAGACTACACTGCTCTGCAGCTTCATTAATAGTTATCCAGCTCATGCAATAAACAGCATTACTGTTTCCTGACTATGTGACCTAATTGTCCTAAACTACTTTCCACATTGGCCCAAATACAGCATTGACTGAATAAACCTTTCGTGAAGGTTTACAACTCACCAGCTCTAAAGCAAGTTTTACTTGTACAAATGTTCAGAGACAATAATGGGAGAAAATGCTGAACTGAAATCTACTTGGACAATTTTTCAGCAGCAGATTTCCATACTACCCAGTCATCCCTGTTAGTTTGTGGCACAGAGTGTCTGACAACTGAAAAATATGTAAATTGCTCTATACTTGTTATGAACACTCCTCCAGATTTTGTTCAAAAGCTGTAACAGACTGGTCTGCTCAGCATAATTTTTTGAAGCATTTGCAAAGCTGGTACCAGATCCTGCCCTCTTTCCATATGTACACCCCTCATTTGATTTCCATGGCAGAAACGCCCGTTTAGCACATGAAGAAAGTCATTTAACCTCAACTCCATTTCCCTCAACTCTATTTTCCTCCCATTATACACACACACTACACAGAAATTTTCAGTCTTGGTTATTATTTATGGAGAGGTTTCAGGATTACCTTTTACAGCTGATTTATAACAGTAATCACCTGCCTCAGACCAAAATGTAGCACTTGAACTTAAAATGCTGCTTCTGATTTGAAAGATGTCATCTGCTTGAATAAAATCCTGTGTTTGAAGCACAGAAAATCTTTTTGTGATAGACAAAAAAAATCCCAAATTAATTTATATTCAGAATAACCTTTTTACTGAAACCACTTGAATATGTACGCAGCTTGCATTGGATAAATATTGTATTTTTAATTAATTGTATAATGAGACATGTGCATTTTGAAAACATATATGCACGTGTTATTTCCTTACCAGCCATCTGAACCAGTAACACACAAGGTTCAAAGCAGATTCTGTTCTTTATGTGCATCCTTACGAGAAGACTGGATTCCATTTTAAAGAGAAACATTACTAAACAAAATTGATTCAAGCAGTATCAAAAACACGCTCAAAATCTCTCAGATATACAGGGCAGCTTTCAGATCCTGCAGAGAGTTCTGCTCTAATGCTCTCTGCTCTACAAAGGACCCTTTTACAGCCCTCATCAGCAGTACAAACTGACTGCCTGGTAGAAGGAATAAAACATGCCACCTCTGAAACAGAACTTCTGATGTTCACTCTCAGCTTTTTCACTTGGTGCCTTGACCTGCTAAACCTTTGGGAATCTTCCAGTGGCCACATCATAACTTTTACTTTATTTGTGTCCAGTGCCTTGGGATCTGAAGAACCATCCAAATGGTAGAACAGACTCTTTTGTTTTACATTAAATAGTCGGCTCAACCGTATAAACTTTACATGTGGGTTATTTTTCTCCACTATAGATGATCCTGCATTTATTATATAACAGAAGGTGGCATTCCAGATTGCTTGCATGATGCAGACACAAGGGTTTAATTTTTAGCACACTTCCTAAGTATTTTGCATAGACAGATGAAGGTGCACAACACACTGTAAGCAAAAGCAGCATTTCCTGCCTTCATTTCATAATTAGACTTAGCTCTTAACAAGTCACATTCTAATTCCCACCAAGCAAGTATGAAGAGGGCATCTGATCTCAAATACCTTATTCATGCAAAGAATAGGTTCAGCTAAAGTGCAACAATGAATAAAATATGGGAAACATATTTCTGAAAGGTTATTTTACTGTGTCACCAAGTTAATTCTGGCACAAGATGACTCAAACCATCTGCAGCTTGAACAAGAAGAATTAAACATTTTGACAGGCCTGAAACCTCATACTTTGATTTTCCATTTTTTAAAATCCCTGTTTAATTCCACCTCACTCCTCCTTTTTTCTAATGCACTCTTTGCCATTATGTCTCCATTAAATCCAAATACTGCAAACTCCCCACTGCTTGACACTCTTAACCATAGGTTGCTCAGGTTGAAAGGAAGTACATGTTAGTTGTTCAAAAAGAGTCACCTTCCTCAGAATGCAGACTCCAGAACTTTTTGCAAGGCTGACTTAGAGCAACCTTAACATATTACCCACAGTTTGTGTGGGTTTGAAATGCAAATGTTTACTTTCTACTGTAACATAAACATGATTTGTTATGCAGGGCACTGACACTTCTTATCATACCTCTAAGAAATGGTACAACTGCCACTCTGAAACACATTTCTTAACACCAGGATGCTTGAAATTTATACTTTGGATAACAACAACGTATAACAGTGAATGCATAAACCAATATACACTGACCCCCACTTGAAAATTTAGGCTCTTATTCAGGAAAAAAAAATCTGTAGCATATTCTTCTGTTTAAAAAAGCATGTAAAATTTGTCCTCAGTGAGGACGGAATTCTTAATGTACTTAGAGTGTCACTGGGTGTCACTGAATCCCATCCTTATGTATTTTTTCTTCCCCTGCCCCTTTTCCTTGCCATCTGCCTTTCAGTGTTAATTACATTTATCTGTCTAAAATTTTGCCACATGCTACATTTTTTATTGAGCCAAATGATACAGCACACACACATTTTACTGGCAAATTTATGGCTAGAGGGGCCTCTTTTTTTCTGTCCTTTATGGAGAAGAGCAGTTCTAACTTTAATGCTTTGGCACATAAGCCTTAATAGCATCCCTGCATCTGCTCCTGAGCTCCTCGCTTAAGCTCCCTGTGTGCCACCCAAGATGGAAGCTGTAATGCAGAGAACATTTCTCATTGCTCCACTTTCACACTTGCTCCTCAATACTTTTCATGACTGCTGAGCACCTAGACTTAAAACCTGAGAGGTAAGTGAAGATACACAAAAGAAGGATTCTCCCTCTCACAAAAAGCCTTAAGCTTTCAAACAGTGAGATGCAGCTGGGCTCCCAGAGCCTGTGCCACCCCAACTTCATGCCTGCTTTAGGAATCCTAGCCTTTCCTGTAGTTGATTTTCTGGACTCTACGATTTCTTTTTGCTATTCTACTTCCAATCTTTAAAGCCAAAATTATACACAAGAAGGGAAAATAGGAACTGCCTTAGCTAAACAATTATGGGCAAATAATTTTGTTTTTCCATTAAAATCTGAATTGCGTTCTTCTAGAATTTATTTGAGGGTTTATTATTTTTGTGATTGTTGCTTAATTTGTAGGTGATAGTTCCATAATGCTTTTCCAAATTGGGTGCAATTTCTACGCTAAATAAAAAGGCAGTCCACACTTTTAAGAACATTCCTTAAATGTATGGGCCAATCCAATAATAAGTTTTAAGGAATAAAGCCATTAACATTTTGTAACGTCAACCAATTCTTTTTTTGTAAACACATTATATGCTTGTGTTTGAATTTAATCACTTACTAAGCAGCTAAATAATTATTTCAAGCTAATGAGAATTAGTTTTGAAGTTGTTAGTATTAATGAGAAATCACCATATCCATATTAGTGCTGCATAGTACTAAATAATTGATACCTCAGTTCACATTACCGCTTGGAGGATACTAGCAGCAAACAAAATTATTAGTTTCATTTTGTCAGTTAAAGAACAATTTTTTATGGTTTTTAAAAGCAAGTATTTTGAAATGAAAATAAAACTATACTTCATTATGACAAAAAAAAAAAAACAGCCTCCAGATTTAGAGGCATAATGTCATCTACATATTTTAAAGCTGTTAAGAGAAGGACAGAATCATAAGAATTCACTGGGAATCTGGAGCACTCAACAGTTCCTAAGAGATGTTCAGCTCCTTTTAGGAATAAGCTCTTTCTGTCTTTCATTCAAAATCTGCCCTATTCTGTTCCAATGAAAGCAGAGCATGTTTTGTACCTCTCAAGATTGGACTCATAATTCCCCATTCATAGGAATTTTAGATCAGTTTCTGTATTGTTGGTTATGTGAAGTATTCAATACCTGTCAATGCGTGGGGTCAAACAGCTTTTCCACTAAGCTAACAGGAGCAATAGATGGCACTTCCCAGGCTGCCAACTATTTCACAGTCCGTAGTAACTTAAAATTCAGGAAAACATGGGTATGAAAGTTTCTGGTCCAAACAGCGACACAAGGACAACGAGGGGAACGTAAACAGAGTCAAATTCTCCTCCATTTATAAATCATCATAATTCTCACTGCAGAAGAAGGCTGCTGATTTACATCAGGTGAGAACATCTCTAGAAGGAATACCATTACCCTCTGATAATATACTATCATTTTTCTTTTAATGTTCTAAGACTTAATGATGAATACACTCTCCTCTCTCAATCTTTCTATGCAATCTGCAGCACTTTATCACTCAATACCAAACATCTCCCTATACACAGCCTAATGATATTAATTTTTTATATTTTTTTTGTGGTCCAGACAACATGCTTGTGAGTACTGCTACTCAAGGTTTTGTAACTTTCTGCCAGCCAGCTTATTCACATCTACCTTTTTCCCATTTTCTTATGAATTTACCATAGTAACTGTCTCTGGCAGTTCTACACAAGCTTCTCCAGGCAGAATTTTCCAGGCAGTATAGTTTTTAGATCTTTTTCAGTTTGGTTGTTTTTGTAGGCTAACCCTGGCCAGCAGCTAAGCATTACACTGCTGCTCCCTCACCCCCTCACAGAGGGCTGGGGGAGAGAATCAGAAAAGCAAAAGTGAGAAAACTTATGGGTGGGGATAAAGATAATTTAATTAGGAAAAAATAATTTAAAAGGAAAAAAGAAGCAAAGAAAACCAAACCAAATGAAAGCAAGTGATGTAAAATCCCCAGTTGCTCACCACCAGCCAGCCAGCGCCCAGGTGGCTCCCAAGCAAAGGCAGTCCTGACGAAGTCACCCTGCTCTGGTTTTATTGCTGAACATGATGTCATATAGTAGGCAATAGCCTTCTGGTCAGCTGGGCTCAGCTGTCCTGGCTGTGTCCTCTCCCAGCTTCCTGTGCACCCCCAGCCCACTCCCTGGGGGAGCAGTGAGAAGCAGAAAAGGCCTTGACACTGAGTAGGTGCTCCTCGCTAACAACGAAAAGATCCCTCTGTTATCAGCACTGTTCTCAGCAGAAGTCAAAACCAGCATCATACAGGCTACTATGAAGAAAGTGAACTCAATCCCAGACCAAATCAGTATAGCTGTACAACCTGTAGTTGCCATAGCATTCTCTGCTTTCCCTGAAAAACTCCCTGAAAGGAAGCTTTACATTGCTGTATTTTCCTCTAGTAATTCCATTGCCTTTGGAAAAAACTCTATTCTTTAAAATTCTTGATGTCTTTCCATCCATCACCCTATCACCCCTACTGTCATGTAACCAAAACCTTTACATAGTTGGCACTTCTATCTGCAAACACAATTCCTTTAGCCCCACAACTATTTTGTTCTTTTGATGGAAACACTTTCTGCTGTGGTATTTTTTGTGAACACAAGCTCATCGTTACACCTGTCCTGGTCATGTTTTCTACCTCACCCTTAGCTACCCAGGCATTTTACACCTACTCACTTCCACAGGTAGGCACACAGTGACATATCTGAGGCAATCTCCCTGTCTTCTAGCTGTCTAGCACGGGATACTATGGCTCTAAATTGATGAACTAACCCATGACAATCCTCTCCACATTAAAACCCCCCTTGCTCTCCTACACAGAAGCCACATTTAAACTGCCAACAAGGAATGCTCTCTGGCACAAGTTTACTCCTGGACCATGCCTAGGAGCAGCCTGGAAGAGCACTGGTTAGCTCAGGTCAGAGGCATGCAAGAGTCTTTGTAACCATACAAAAGTACAGACTGACAAGCTACAACACCTGGGCCCTTGACCTTGATTTGCCTGAATATTTGGATAGAATTAACCATAAATCACACGGTCCAAAATTACTTCTTCAGAGTGAAAAGGTGTCTCATCTTTTCTTTTCTCAATTATAGGCTTTCATAAAGAAAAAAGTGAATTAGGAAATGTTTATTCACACGAGATGTACTGGAACAAAGAATACCAATCATGAAAATTAGAGTTAGCAGAGTTCTTCTTCACATAAAATTAGAGGGGGTCACATTTAGAATCATATCACTGGACAGTGGCCTGGAAATAATGTTTTTTGGAAACTTTTGCAATACAATGTGACACCAAACTCCCCAAATCCTGTCTAAAAGTTAACAATTTCAATCACCGGTGTTCCTCACACCATGCTGAACTTATTATGTCTATATTCAAAAAGGTCTTTCAAAAACACTCAGTTATGATTGTAAGAGCTGCTGAATTAGATGAAGGGAATGGTCTCTGTGGTTCAGTAAACAGATGCCAGCAAAGATTAGCTTTAGAAATATGCAAGGAAAAAAAACCCAGAAGGCAATCATAATACACTTTCTCTTTTGAAATACTGTAGCTTTCTTGGGCTATGCTTTGAAAAGCACCTTTTAGATCACTTTAATCACTGGTATACTGAATGATCTCATTATCCATTTCCACATCCAGTCGGTGTCTGAATCAAACAAAATCTGACGGTTTTTTAATACTAAATACAGATAATTACAGGTTGTCCAAAAACAATTCCCAGTGAAAAATATATTACTTTAGAAATTTTTCAATAGTAAATTTTTAGTTCTTTCAAAATATTGCTTTTTAAAAAAAACTAAAATGTTTCCTTTTATTTTGAGCAGTAATATTTCATTTTGTCCTCTTTATCGTTTCTGATTTTTAATTTCTCATTCAATCCTTTTGATGTAAAACATATCTTAACAAAATAAATTTTGGTGGAGATTTTGGAAATAGAAGTTATTTATTGCTATTTGATAAAATGAATGGAAACTTTGCAATTCCTAGCTCTTAATGTCTGCCTTTATCATTAGGTTTCTTTACCATTATTTGAGGCATGTCTTGCTGGGAAAATTTTTATAGACTATGGAGAGTATTGGAATACTCTGATGTTTTTTATGCAAATAGATTGCTATTTAGGGAAAAGAAACGTCTGAGAAGGCAGGGAGCCTTCAAAGAAGAAGAAATATTAAAGAGAACTAAAATTTCAGTACAGTTCTAAGAAAAGTTTTGCCTGATTACAGACTTCACGTTTCAGCCAGTTTTTAAAAGGAACATAGGAGTGGAAGGGATCACCTGTGCTCCTGAACAGAGCTTCTGCAATGGGGCACTAGCTGAAAAATTTGTTGAGCGTTTACTTCAGTTGTCCCCACAAAAAGGGTCACCAATTCCTTTCCTTCAACCTTGAAGAACCTCACAACTTGCAGTAGAAAACCAAAAGCTACAGCTGCAGTGTAGGAAATTCCTCTGAAGAGAATTCGGATAGACCGAGGGTGTTCCCAAATGTCCTACAACAGCACTGTAATTTAGCTGTTATTAAATACTTACTGTGATTCAAGCTCAATTGCTGCTGTTTAACCTACTCTCATGCTAACTCATCTGGCATAACCATAGATAAAATATATGACTCAAGAAAGGAGACTACATCCCATAGTGTGGAAGACTGGGCCACAACTAGTACCTGCCAGTCTTAGACGTAGATTTGTGCTGTAGTCTTTTCAACACATAATGGCTCTGGTAAAACTGGAAATGACTTTTTCTTCTTTTGCACAGGTACCAGGGGAAGACAACTCTCCTCATGCAATCTCCAGTACTCATTTGTGGATCAGTAGGGGAAAAAACCCTCTCCCAGGCAACCACAAGCCCAGAAAGATGTCGTTATTATACAGAGTGATCAAGTGACTTAATCATTTCAAAGGCATCAAATGTCCAAGGAACTTAATTTCTAGTCTCCTTAAATTCCCCTTCAATTGATATACAATCCCTTTCAGCAGTCTACCAAGCATTATCTTAAAACAACTGTGAGTCCTTCTCCAGTTGGCTATTTGCATGACCATTCCAGTAATTCATCCTTTGGGGTTTTTTAACTAAATTTGATGAAGTTCAATTTTGATCTTTTAACTTCAGAACTTTTTTCCTGTTAGATATTTGCACTCCAAAAGCAGTTGCAGACAGTCTTTCCTTTTGACACTCAGTTTTCAGGTTAAAAAGGCAAAATCTTTTAATCTGCCAAGTAAAGCCTTTTACAATGGAAAACACCTGAAGCCAAGTAAAGTCCTTGGCAGCTCACGGCCATCTTCCAGCTAAGGAATGGTCTTCCATTGCCTTCTAATTTAGAAATCTTCTATTTATAGAAAAAAAAAAAATATTCCTGTTTTCTGAGTGCTCAGCATTGTAATTTGAAACTCTCAAATTTCATCTCATTCATTTCATTTCAGTTGCCTGAGTCACCTAATCCCCCCCTGCCTTCTTTTGGTACACGATCCCCTCCCCAGACGCCTTTTTCAGCATTATGTTCCAGGTTTATGCCCAGTTCTGAATTTCAGAATCACATACTTAGTTCTCTATATTTGGGTCATTAATGAATACATTAAACAGGACCTGAACAGATTGATCCCTTGAGGATACTAGCAGTAGCTTTTTTCCATCCCAGTATCTTCTTCTCCATAGCCTCCTGTTTAAACTGCTCTTCAGTTCCACCCACATTCTCTATTAATTATCTATTAATCATCTTCACCTACAGTACCTAATTTCTATGCAGTGTTGTAGGAAGCGTTTTTCCAAAATCTAAAGAGATAAGCCCACTCTTACTTTACACAAGAAAAATTAAAATAAAGATAATAGACTAATCTGATTTTTAAAATTACATTTGATAAAACTCTCCAATACTTTATGCCATTTTCTATTTGCCTTCGCCCCTTAATTCTATTCTCCTTCAAAATCTCTCCTAGTACTTTGCCTAGTAACAGGGCTGGTTTGAGGTATGGAGGCAGTTTGGGAGGCAGCTGCCAATGGTAGGCACTGTTTTGATGCCTGCTTACCTTGCCCTCACTTTCTCTGTGTCTTGTCTCTGCTTCCCTGACAACACTGGGACCACAAGCCAAGAGAAGGGAGAAGAAATATTTGTCACCTCCAGCCCTGGAAAAGGGCTAGTGGAAAGAAGACAGGAGAATGGGAAGCCTGGGAACATGGTGAAATCTGTGAGGGTTGCTGGGTGCCCAGTGTAGAGACTGGACCAGACCCTCCTCCTGCCATGAGGGAAAGAACAACAAGGTGGTCTCAGAGGAAGAGTAAGAGACTGTCCTGTGCTGATATGTACTGGAGAAAGGCATCCTATGGAAACAAATCTTACCCTGGAGGAAGGTAAAGGCATACCTGAAGAAAGGGATACATGAAAGGGTAAAGACACGGGAATAAATGGCTCTGTGGAAAAAATAACAGGCTTTGGGGAGCTGAGAAGCCTAGAACCTATAGTCCTTCCTTCCCACACCCAGTAAGATAGGCTCTCTATGCTCTGAGCACATGGTCAATGCTGAGCCTGGGCCAGCATCCTTTCTCTGGGGTGAAGACTCTGTCTGGAATAAACCAGAAATCTGACTGGCAGGGTAGGGACAGAGGGGAAAGCAGCTCAGACCACTCTCTTCCAGTTGTCCCTCTTTCATCAGAACATTAAAAATTTCTGCAAGCCCCATATTGTCTGCTCTGTCCTTCCAAAAACCTCCTTTGCTCCATCACAAAACTGAAATGTCACCACAAAAATAAATATCCCTGATGCTCACCTATGCAGCAGTAAAATTCAAGCTTGTGCAGTTAAGAAGCTCTGAGCTGGTCCTGGTGAGAAGTAAGAGAGCAGAAGACTATGGGGGAAGAGGGGGAGTTATCTTCAAAAGATTGTTACTGTTTGGGGTATTCTCCAATCATCCAATCCTTCTGCACCAAAAAATATTTGTTAAGAATCCTTGCTGCTGGACTCAGTATTTCCTGCACTAGTTCCTTCAGTAATCTAGGATGGAGATTATTGGGATTTTGTCACACTTAGCAACCTAAGCTTTGCTTCTTAGAGCTAAGTTTTGCTTCTTCCACTTTCCTTGGAGCTGCTGCATGTAGTGCAGTTACAATGACTGATTTGTAATTGTGTCAGAGCTAGTGTACAACACACAGAACAAAGGGTTAACATGCTAATCTTCTTGAATGCAAACAGAAACACCCCAGTGGAGCCAGTCACTGAGATAATGAAATTATAGCTCAACAGGAAGATCCTGAGAAAGGAGTGTAATGGTTTTCATAAACAAGGATTGCTGATGTTGGGGAGGGAGGCTTTCCAGAGGCTTAATTAATCAAAATAGCTAGGGAACACCTAAGCAACCACTATAAATAGTGCAAGTAATTGTTCTTTATGTGAGTACTTTACTGAGCCAGGGATGTAACTTCCTAATTTTGATGTGGAATGATAGAGTGCACACTCCATACAACATCCCTACAGTTATAAAACCAGAAATGTTTTAAATAATATAATAAAAATATTATTTTGTTGATTGGCTAGAAAATGTGGTTAGGAAAGAAGAGTCTCTCAACTAAAATGAGACGTCTGTTTCTTTCATTTTCCTGCAAAGAACTTTACAGTAAGAAAATAAATCTAGAGGTTGCATCCAAGGCACTTTGTAATAGCTTGGACAGCATCTTGGATGGTGTCTTTTGTTTTCTTTCTGGTATAATACTACTGTTTCTACTACTGTAGGATTGTTATATCCTACAGGAAGAAAGAGTCATTCAGGTGAATACCTGGTTCAGAGCAGCATTTCTTCCATGTACCCATACACTCTCCATGAGAAATACATCACTCTAACAACACCTTTTATGACATCTCAGCATCAGGGTAACCAGCTGCCGAGGCTAATGGAAGTACACAATCTTCCTGATCATTTCTGGAATAATCCAAAGGAGAAGATGATGACAATTACCTTGGAGACACCTGCCTCTAAAATGGCACATGCTCATTTTAAACAGCCTGTAATCTCACCTTGAGTGACTGCCAGGCTTCATTTGGATCCTTCATGTTTAATATATTATTTAGATTGCATGTTTTTAGGCCTGAAAGGAAGCAATTTAGATTGAAATTAGCAATAGACTCTGGAATTATACTGACAGGCAGTGGAAGTTTAGATAGTTATTCCAAAAATATCACTCTCTGCTCTACATGTGCCTCTATGGCACTGAAAATGTTTAGAGAACGCTAAGACATCACGCTTAAATGGTCAGAAATAACAATTCTGAACTTACAGCACCAGGCTCTGGTTTTGCTCCTTTGTTTCCCAGGTAATTACCAGCACCAAAGTATCACGCACACCTCTGGCTGTCAGCCATGAAAAACCTGGGAGAGATGCAAGGGAAGCCTGTGAGGCTGATGAAGGGGAAGGAGAACATACTTTACGAGAGCTAAGCGAAGGGAGGCTTGTTGGCTTCTTTGGTCTAGTCAAACGAAACTGGAGTGGCAAGAGGAAGCTGGTGAGAAATATATAAGAGATGACAGAGCAACAAGAAAGGAAGATCCATTTAAATTTAAAGAATAATGCTAGTATGAGAACAAAGTAGTACAAATTGCCACAAATAATTTGAGGCTGGTGACTGAAAGAATTTCCTCTTAGAATAGCCTCTTGATGACAGACTGAGCCGCAAGAACCTTGCTGATTTTTAACTAATTCAAGGAGTCTTAGTTCTAACATGATAAAACACTGACCAGCTTTTCCTTTTAGATCATGTGAAATGCAGCCCTATGTCCTTTAAGTCTTGATATGGGACGAGTTGTGACAATTATCTTTGGTTTATTTTTCTCCTGCAAACAAATGGGTCAGGAAACTTTCAACCAAACTGGTGAAAAATTCTGAAAGCAAGAGGTAATATCAGGAGCACACAGACATCCAGAAATATATATGTAACGGTGTTCACTATGTGTCATGATATATGGAATTGCCATTCATCTTAACCAGCAGGCAGTTATTCAAGGCAACTACAATTTGCAGACACTGACAAGTTCTCATGCATGAGTTCCAGCTTCATTTCTTTCGCTTGCTGGGGACCACATGCCAAAACCAGACCCCTATAAATCAGGTATGTTAGTCTAATCTTGAGGTGACACAAGCATGGGCATGAGTAGTGAGACTTGTATGGGAAAGAAACAGGCAGACTTTCTAGTCAACACTGGGTTTAGTCGCTTGTCTTACTCTACCAACACTGTATTTGCTTTATCAACCTGCAGCCAAAAGGCATTTACCATGTAACCATCCATCGTTTCTTTTCAGAACGGTTCTCACATCATTCTCTATACACCAAGCTGCTATACCTCCCATCTACAGCTTTATAATATATATAGTTAAGTTCTACAGCAACTGGACAAAAAACTTCACTTACTAACACCTTCTAATTTACTTTTTTTTTTTCCTCACATACAGCAGCTTCCACAGCTTCTTTTATTTCAGACAATGTATCTTTTCTTTCAATCCAGCCAGCCTTCAGTGGCAGTGTGTATTTTTAGGAAGCTGTACAGACATCTGGAAGGGTTTTATTTTTTTGTTATGTTTATCCTTTGCACTTTTCAGATTTCTGTCAATGTCTGTGGTAACAGCTGCTATAATACTATCCATTTTTGTGTGGTTTGAGAGCTGCACAATCCAATGCGGTTTGCAGTCTAGACTTCAAGCAACCACCAATTTGTAAGACCAATAGTTGTGGGGGGTTTGCCTTTGGAGACTATTATATAGGTGTTAGAGGTGTCATTTCTCTATCCTTTTTGCTCATGGTTTATTTCAAGGGTAGCTGACCAGAACACCATTTGCTAGGTTTTTCATACACTTATATGCACATATGCATATACAAAATTCCTGAAAATGCTGACGTTTGCATTACAGGTTTTGTGTTTGTTTTGGTTTTGTTGGGGTTTGGTTTGGTTTGGTTTGGTTTTTTTCCTTTGTTTGTTTGGGTTGGGTTTGGCTGTTTTGGTTTCTTTTGATTTGATTTGGGTTTGGTTTGGATTTGGTTGGTTGGTTGGTTTAGTTTTTTCCTCTTCCTCTACTCCTGTCATCCACATTGTAAATTACATTATTTCCCTTGTTTCAGACAGCAGAAACTCTGAAGTGTTGGATATTCATGTACAGCTGTATTTTATTTTTCATGAACAGTAATAACTTGCATAGGCATATAATTATTCAACACACAGAATTCTAAAAAGTGGTTTCATCTCCACGTACAGACATAGTAACTGTTTCAACAGGTAAAAGCAATAAAGCAAATTTTTTTTAAAAGTAGCTGAAGCTGAGGGATATGTTTGTGAAGGTGAATTGCATTAATATGAGCTGAAATTTGAGATGCCTTGACTGATTAAAGTGACAAAAGTTACCTCAGGATGACAAAAAATTTTGAAAGAAGCTCCATAAAGAGTTATGGTAATTACTGGAAGGAAAAATATTCCAATAATTTGCTATCTTGGATTCAGAAATGTTATGGTATGTGATCTGTATTTACAGATGAACTCACTTGCTTAACTTTCAAGGGCCTACGTACCCAAGAGCATCAGTAGCTCTGAGAAGGGTGTCCGAGTATTTACAACGTCAGTGAGCTGAGCAAAGAGCTACCTGTGTAACCAACAGCAAATACCAAGGTGGGATTTGTGCCTCAAAACATCTCCTAGGGAGTTAGGTGTTTAGACCTAAATTTATCTCACACATCCTTGGAGGCATGCAGGACAAGTGCCTAATCTAACCCAAAAGCTGATGCTCTTTGTCAGCCTTGGAGAGTATGCAGACAGTGATTCATCCCACTCTTAACATGTGAACAAGTATTTAAAGAAACTTCACTGGCAAAAGTCTGAATACCTGGGGTACTATATAAAGATATTAATGACTGTGTACTTGCAATTCAGTAATTTCACTCTCCTAAAATTCAACTCTTGCACTCAGGTCTGTGGACTGGGAAATTAGCCTCAGAGCCCTACCTGACCAGCAAGGATACCAATATGTCCCCTTCTTAAATATGGCAAGTTCAGAAGGATAAATGTATTTCTCTGAGTTATTCAAATTTTGCAGCAAAGGTTCATTTAGTCACCTAAGATAAATCCTAAGATAAATTCCTTTACATCCAAAGAAAACCGAGATTCTTACTTGGAACCTGTCTTCCAGCTAAGCAGCTCCTCAGTTCACCAGTGAAGACTTTACCTTTCCTTTGCACAAGCTAAACAGAAAAGCCAAGCTGCACCTAGCAAATGTTCATGACCTTATCCTACCTCTGTATCACAGAATCATGGCAGTGCCTCTGAAAAACAGCACAGATCTATTAAGTCAGATCCTCCTTAAAACATTTAACTTTCTTCAAAGTCTGACGAGCCTCAAAGAAAAACAGAGGGAGAAAAAAAGCCCTGTGAATTGCTACCCAGTACAGCGTGTTGAACTGTAGGTCCAGCAACGTCAGCATATCAAGGAAAACAGCTCTAGGGAACTCGAAACATCATCCAGCAGAGAAATTTTGTATACAATGTAAATATTGGACTGCCTGTCTTTCTATATTGTTATTGCTAAGCTTTTTACTGTTTAACCTGTGTGGCACAGTACCTGTCAGTCTCCGTTGTACCTGAAAGTTCCTGTAAACAAACAGTCCTGTGATAAATCTCTTGAGTTTCCCTGAGGCATTCTTGCTGCTGTTGGAAGCCTGAGGTCACTGTGCAGTCAGTCCTGCAAATATCCCCGTCAACTGAGAGGGCACAAGTCTGGATGCTGTGATGCCGGAATGCTTTAACAAAAATACAGGGCTTTGGGAATTAGCATCTTTAGCAAGTCTGAGAAACCTTTTCATTTCTTCTAAGGATCATGGAAAAAAAAATCATGTCTTTCAAACTGTCAATGTGCAGAAGAAATTGTCCCTGAGCATACGCTGTTAGTGAGCAGACAGATCTAGCAGTTAAGAGTCCTGCTTATTTTCTTGTGATCCACTGACAATTCAGATGAAGGTGCTTGCCTCCTCCAAGGCTCAAGCTACAATGAAATTAATTACCAGTTTGGATTAAATAGATAAAAAATAAATAAAATTTGACATCTTTTTTTCACTGACAGAGGCTGCAGGTGAGACTCGAAGAACCTAAGGCATGCTAACACTTAAAACTGAGATGCTTAGACTCAGCATGATGATTCAATAAAATCTGAGTTTGTCATCTTAGTCTCTTAAAGTAGACCTACTTCTGAAGGGCAGGCCTCATAGCCTGCACATGGGCTATGGAGACTTCTAGAGCCAGACAGTGACTAAATAATTGTCCTGTCTAACTCAGGGCTACATGTTAGAGACAGCTTACCCTAACTTGAAGCATCTAAAAGTCTCCAGGATTCACAAAGAAGTCTCTGTAATCCGCAACAAAAAAGTAGGATGGTTAAATAACCTTCCAGGGGACCTCTGCCATGAGATTAAGTATTTCCCTAGATGTGCTTATTTGTTTTCACTGACTTACACTTACACAGGTAACTTCTGAACTTTTACATTTCAGAGATAAAAGTCATTGTAGCCAGCTTAACCTGCTTCCCATCAAGTTGTATGCCCACATATAGACATAGTACTATGAGAAAGATACCACTTGCAGGGACTGGACCATTGTGGCTATTACTTGTGTTCCCTATTTGTCTATTTATTTATCTGTGTCTGATTTTTTCTTTTTCAACGTGAACCAAAAGAAACAACCTGTGATTTGCTCAAGTTCTTTTGTATTTCTCAAAGTAAGTCACCCTAAGATCAATCCTGAGGTCACGGCTCATGAAAGACTTCTAACTTGAGCAGACAAAAGGTATTTGCTTACATGAAACACCTGACCATCCCAGTACCAAGTTTAAACCAAGCATGGCTATGCTGTGGCTTTGTTCCCTTCTTCCCCTTCACTTCAGGCAGATTAAGATCTCTAATGGAAGTCAGAACACTGTCTTGCAGCTTAGTTTTCAAAACTATCCTACGTTACAGACTGACTCACCTTTCCTACTTTACCATTTATGTGGATGTCAAGTAATACATCATCAACCACTACACATATGACAACATGACTATGTTATACTTACAGATATTAACCATGAGACATGAAACCACCATTATACCTGTTTTCATTCCGTGATGCAACAGAGAAAACCTTACTCCATGTGTACTACTTAGACAACTGTGTACAGAAAATAAAATTTGTTTGCACAAAATTCCTGAAAAGCTTCCAAGGACCTTAAAAAATAAAAAAAAATGTCCAGTTACATTAGATCTTATGAGACCAGGAAGAGAAGACTTTCTTTGTGCCATTATGAGGACATCAGCAAGATCAGTGTAAAAATATTCCTGTTTCTCTGGAGGGCTTAAACCAGCTGGAAGACAAATTTGATGATGAAGGAAGACTCATTCAATCCATGTTTGCAGCATTAGCCTGGCATAGAAGGAAATATGGAATCTGCTCTGAAACTCAGAAATTTCTCAAGAGTAACTTTGGGAGTATTTGCAACACTCCATCACCCATCCATCTCTGCATCCTTGACCCCGTCAATAAAGCCTCCTCAGGCAACTACCTGGAAAGAAATATAGAGACCTATATAAACTAATATAGCCAGTATTTTTTATTAGATGTGCTAACAAAAATTTACTCAGATCCAAGCCCTTCTTCTATCCTCACATTTTTCCATGACTGCTCACTGCAGATCACACGGGATGCATTTATACCAAATGTAATCACAAGCCGTATGAAATCTGGAGGCCCCTGAGAACTACCTCAAAATGTCCACTGCATCCTTACAAACAGTATATGCTTACAGTCACCCATGAAGCCCAAGCAGGTGCTTGCAAGAACCCCTGGCCACCTATGCAGCTACAGAACAGCCAAAAGTTCTGTAACATGCTGTAGATGCCCAACACAGACACAGGCACACTGTAAGCCTCTACCATCGTCCTCCTCTCTACAACTCCATCACTCAAAGGCACTTCTATCAACTAATAAGACATGGACAATTTTTGCCACTTAGAAGCTGCCTGCTCAGCCAAGTATGAGGCAGCCAAGTACCTCTCTCCAGACAAGCTCTTTGCAGTGGTCAAGAAGTATCTTGCATCCATTGGGGAAAAACAAACCATATATAAAACACCTTCTGCATACATAGACTCTGTTGTTCACATCTCATGACTAATAACAGGTATATCTTGTTCTTTATGATCCATGAAGAAAAAAAAAATATGTGCACAAATTAAGCATATATGTCTATCTTTGTAACCACAGATAAGAATATCCTTTATGTGTGATTCTGGTTTTCTCCTTCCCAGCAAATGGTGTAATGCAGATTTCTAGCATTTATTATCCCAAGTGAGATGACAAAGTTACTTTTGTTCTTCACACAGAAGTGGGTGCAGTGAAAATTATGTGTGAGCTGCCAGCAGATTTGTGTTTTGAAGGGTTATTGATGTGAATAGCAGGTGAACTATAAAGAAAAGGCTCCAGCTGTTTCTTGTTTTGAATTCTCCCTTGGTGTGAGCACCGAGAGTAAATACTGGAATGGGAAAAGTTAAACTCTTAAGTGTCCCAGTTACACTCAAAGAGAAAAGAATTAAAACCCTTTTTTGTTGGTGTGCTATGCAGTTCTGCAACACTGATTTTATTCACACATAGTGCACAGCTGTTTATTGAGTCTGACCCTTGAGGGGATGCCAGAGAAACCCTGGAAATGAAACCACTCAGAAAAAGACAGTTTTCCTTTCCTGTTTACTTGATAGATGTTTCATATTAAAAAAAAAAAAAAAAAACAAAAAACAAACACAGACAAAGAAGGAATTTATTAGAATTATTTAGTGACTTGCAAATCATTGTTTCAAATATTCACATAATTATTTCAATACTTCTAATGTTTTCCCTGTCTTATTCTCCAGAACAATTGCTTTCACTAAAAACTGAAAATAGTGGAAAGGCTGCTGTTATTATTTCTCAGGAACATATAAAACTAAGCAATGCTGCCCTTTATTAGAATTATTTAGTAACCAGACCATCACACTTTCTTCTATTGCCTTCAATGCTACTATAACCAGCCTTAAACATGTCATCCCTATTGTATTTGGCTGTTTTGTCAGAATAAGAAATACAAAATACATAATGGATTCAAATAGAGACAAACTGAAATGCAGCAAGCACACAAATCCCTGAAGATCCAATTTTGTGGAAAGGGAGGATGACTGGGAAGTTGTTGCCCGAGTACTTTTAGCTAGAGACTCCTGCAGAATCTCCCTTACTTAATACAAGCCTTCTTGAATCAAACAGTACCATTACTGGACTACACAAGTTTAAATACAAATGTAAGCCATCATTTTGTAATTGAAACTTTTCTTTAAATTAGAAATACTGAAGACAACAAATGTACAAAAGATGATGCCTTCAACCTCTTTTCTCCTTAGGTGCCTCTAACCAGCCAGTGGCAAGACCTGCACATCTGAAAGCAATTTCCACAGCCACCAATTCTGTATTCAGTGCTGGGCAATTCATTGCAACAAGGGAAATTCTATCAACTTGAAATGGCAGGTGTCTATACTTAGAGATTTTTGGGGGGATTCAGATTTAAGAGCTCCTTTTCCTTTAGTTTACTTCATATTGCTATAGAATCGGTTTTAGTATGTATGTTAAAAATGGAAATTGCAAGTCTTTGAGTAAAGAGACATGAGTGGTCTATTGAATGGAAAAAAAAGAAATGTTCTTCTCCTGAAGGACAGTGTGATAAAATCATAAACTACTGTGAGGACGCTAGCAGCAAAACTTGTGTTTGAACCTCTGGAAGGTTTAAAGAGCCGGGTCAAGGGGACTTGACAGAACACAGAATCCAAGATACAACCAGAGACAGAGCTGTCAAGAGCTCTGAAGACAGTTCAAACTCAGGGCTGCTTAAAGAAAGAGCCAGTGAAAGATCTGAATTATGAAACAACTGATATATCAGAAAAGTAATTTCTAGATCTTTGGATCAAGAATGCTGAATTAATGGAAAAAATGTATTTTTTTTCCAACAGGACGGTCAATTTGCCATCACAGGAGTGGTAAGAGAACTGCAGAATTTAAAAACAAGAAAAATAAGAAAAATAGGCATATCCAGTACAGGGTTAGTGAGAAATGTTTCCCAATGTATTAACTTTCAGAATACTGCACCAAGCAAACGGGTACAGGTTTTTCTTCATTCTTTTTAAGCCATCTAAGCTGGAGGTCAAATGTTTGGATAGAAGTTAGTCTATGCAAATTTCCCTTTTGTTGTATGTAGACTATCTTTCCCT
>NW_008587696.1:35583-45322 GCF_000691845.1 Merops nubicus
TCTGAGTTTTATATTAAAGTTATAAAGCTCTTAATCTTCTCCTCTGTGATATCTACAGGAAGAAGGACAATGGTAGAAACCTTCAGCTTGAATCTTTGAGCAGCTTAGGCCAGCACAGGCATTGATCAAATGCAAATAATGTCCAGACAGTCCGTGTTAGTCTGATTTATTTCAACAAATCTCAAAAGCTGTATTTTTAAAAAATAATCTCAATAAGGGGTTTAATAGTTTGCTGTAATTAATGCTCTTCTTTGGCTTAAGAATACTGTCCAATCATTAAACAGGCTCTACCAACCACACTGCCCTTTTACAATATATGTTGAAAGTCTTTTCCTCTGATATACAAAGAAAATAGTGCAATTTTAAAAAGAAAGGAAAAGAGTAAGCTACTCATTTAAACCTCTAGATTATGTAACAGTCCCTTTATAAATCAAATCGCAGTATTACAGAGTTGAAACCTCACCTTGAAGAACTGTGGATTGCATCATCACAGGTCTACTGTAGATAAGAGGATGAACCCTACAGATGTGAGCACAAGCTTTCCTCCACTTAGCATTTCACTCTAACACTGGCAAAAATTAAATGCTTTTCACATACAACAGAATGCGGGACGTCAAGTAACTTTCAGATCTTATTTTAAGGGCTAGATTCTCCTGCTAATCCATGTTGAACTATGTTTTACTGTACAAGTGAGCCACTCTAAGATACTGATAAAGAAGAAAGGCAGGAGAACATGCCCTTAGAGTGTTACACATTATTCATGTACAAATAGTATCAAACTACATGGTTTTATCGCTGACTGCGTAGTTCTGTTTTAATTTCAAAAGCCTTTATTTTTCTAATGATTCATAACTAGCTCCTCAGAAAGCCAAAATGCCAAGCTCCAAACACCACCAATGTCTGGAAGTTAAAAGTCAAATTCATAATAAAACTAGATGCACATTTCTAAAGAAAAATGGTCAATTAGCCATACTGAATGATATTGTGTGATAACTTCAAATTAAGATGGAACACCGTTCTAAAATTTGTTCTGTATCTCAACCAAAAATCACAAGATTGATGTGGGTAACAGAGGAAAAAAAAGTCATTAGTCCTCTACTGAAAACTGAAAGCTCATCCAGACCTAGCTGGCCTAAGGCACTCCAGCTCTTTTCAACAGCACACAAGGGATGAATGTGACCTAGTATCATTTTTAGATGCATTAGTAACCCCAGCAGAACTCACTGGGTCCTCTTCACAGCTCTGCAAGTAACTGCAGGTCTCACACCAAATCTAGAGCAAATCAAAATCTGTTACAAGTTCCTTAACTGCCCGGCTGTTACGCACTAGAAATCTAACTACCTGATCATACAAGTCCTTTGGGGTCTTTAAAACCGATTATCTAGTATTTGTTTATTGAACTTCCATTTTCCTTCTTTGGAAACACTGTCAGTTGCCATTTTTCTACCAGAGCATCTCCTTCCATTCCACAAATCCCTCTTGCTGCTACAGACACGTGTTTGTCCCCAGGCCCAAAGGCAATGTCACTGGCCCTGGCTTGATCCTTAACTCCACTTAGTCATTCTCTCAAATGGGATACACCAGAGGACACAGTAGGCTTGGTATCCCTTCTTTTGCCCAGAGCTCTTCAGGATGAAAATCGGGGAATAAACTAAGCACATTCAAGTGCAGAATAGCAAAATACTGCTATGAGTAACCCCTATGGGATCCCTCTGCTCCTCATGCTCGCTGCAGCCTCATTCCTCATATGCCTTCAGCTTCTGTTGTTCTGTCACCTAGTGCTCTCACAGGTACCCTTTTAAACCATGCCTATGTGGATTTTTTTTACCTATGCAAGACACCTCATCCTCATTTTTTCAACTAAACTTCTACACAAACTAAACCATCTGATTGACAGTTTCAGCCTTTCATTCCCTTTATTCACTTATAACTCAGCACCCGTGTCTACCTACTCACCACCCCTTTCCAACTCCCTAGTCTGTAGCTGAAAAATGGTATTATTGCTGATCAGAGAGAAACAGAACAGTTTCACGTTCCTGCCCATTACTGAAATTCTGCTGCAAGACTAATTACAAGGCAACGGGTCCTCACCACTTTCTGCTTCCTCTTCCTTGCGTAAAAATTGAAAGAAAGATGGTGGAGCTCCAATTTTGTATTATTCTCCTCCATATTAATAAACAGCTAGCCTGGAAAACCAATTTCCTCCATAAATTTGCAGTCTGTTATAGATGACACTGCCTATTAGTATTTGCATTTAGGGACTTTCACTTACAGAAAAGCATACAATTATATCATTGCTATTAACTATGCTACACAAAGATAAATATTATTTAAACCCACTGTAAATTCTAAAGGCCAGAGAGTTTTTATAATTAGGTTATTTTTAATGACAGTAATCCAAGATTGGTCAATTCCCTGCCACTTAAAAAGAAGAATCAGGCAGATGGAACATACTTAACTTTAACAAATACCAACATTCCATGAAACAATTCAGCATTATGTTGCTAAATCTTACACCGTACGCCAATTCTTTTTTCAAAGAATTAAGACTTAGCCTCCTCAGATCAGCTTGAGAAACTTTTCAATGCAAGAGTTATCTACAATAAGACCCGAAAAATAAATGGGATTATTTTATTTTTGTACATACGACTTCTTGTGTTGGTATCTCCTTTTGTCTTTTGTAGCTCTGGTTTTGGCAAACCTAATGCAAGGCCTCCACCTGGTGGCCAATCGTATTTTAGTGAGATCGAAACATCTGGCTACCTGATCAAGATACTATTTTAACTTCTCTCCTATTTACTCAAGTAATTCCTTCAAACTGGTTGTTATGGGCAAATGGGGGGGAATGAGTTTCAGAAACAGTATCCCTCATCTACCAAGTATACAATGCTAATCATTGGTATCCCCCAGGTTTGTCACTTTGCACAGATTAGCACCCTGGTTTTGTCACTGTCTTGCTACTCAGTCCTGATATACACAATCCTCAAGGAGCACAAGCAGGTAGAGAAAAATGTGGGGAAAGGTTTGACAGGATAGTATGTAATATTTGTAGATTTTTTCTGTTTGTATCTCCTGTCTGAAATCCCAAAACTCAATAGCAGATTTGAAGATAAGGAATCAGACACTGTCTGAACTAAAGGAAAACAACAACAACGGGATAATCAGAGGAACAGGACAGTGGGTCAAAGAATGAAGCTCAGTGGGTTATTTCTGGCTGGAGGCCAGAGGCCCACAAAAGCCACTGTCACTCCCCATCCTCAAGTAGACAGGCGAAAGAAAACATAAAAGCTTCAGGAGTCACGATGAGGACAGGCAGCAATCACTCACCACTTACTGTCATGGACAAAACAGACTCAACTAAGAGAAAATTAATTTAATACAAATAAAATTAGAGTAGGATAATGAGAAATAAAAACAAATCTTAAAACACCTTCTCCCCTCCTGTGGCGTCTTCCCAGGCTCAGCTTTACTCCTGTTTTCTCTACCTCCCTCGAGTGGTGCAAGGGGATAGGGAATGGGGGTTGTGGTCAGTTCATCACACATTGTTTCTGCTCCTCCTTCCTCCTCAGGGGGAGGACTCCTCACAGCTTCACCTGCTCCAGCATGGGGTCCCTCCATCAACTGATGAAGTCCTCCATCAACTTCTCCAGTGTGAATCCTTCCTATGGGCTGCATGAACTGCTTCAGCATCAGTCCCCCATGGGGTCACAAGTCCTGCCAGAAAACCTGCTCCAGCGTGGAGGGTTACAGCCTCCTTTGGACATCCACCTGGTCTGACATGGGATCCTCCATGGGCTGCAGGTGGATATTTGCTCCACCATTAATCTCTATGGGCTGCAGAAAGACAGCCTTCCTCACCATGGTCTTCACCACAGGCTGCAAGGGAACCTTTCCTCCAGTGCCTGGAGCAATTCTCCCTCTCCTTCTTCATTGATCTTGATGCCTGAAGAGTTGTTTCTCCCACCTATGCTCACTCCCCTCTCTGGCTGCAGTTCCTGTGGCAGAGGTTTGGGTTTTTTTCCACCTTCTTCAATATGCAATCCCAGAGGTGCTACCACCATTGCTGATGGGCTCGGCTGTGGCCAGTGGCAGGTCTGTCCTGGAGTCAACTGGCATTGGCTCCATTGGACACAGGGGAAGCTTCTAGCAGCTTCTCACAGAAGCCACCCCTGTAGCCATCCCTGCTACCAAAACCTTGCCATGCGAACCAAACGCATTCAGAAAATTTGTCTAGAAGTGTCACAGGAAGTGACAAAATTTAACCATAATTTTAAAGAAATCTCTTTGTGCATGTTCCATGAGTGATGGTTGAATGATCACTCAGCAGCGAATGACAATATACCATCTGGTGACAAAGGTATTACAAGATTGAACTTTCCTAAAGAAAATCCATTCCAAGTAAAATTAAAAATAAAACAGTATTTTTTTAAATGTACTATCAACAACAGATTTTTTTTCTTTGTGAAAGCATTACAACTATATTGTAAGGTTAATGTAAATGCTACATATTTTTAAAAAAAAAAAAAAACTTTTCCTCTTGCTAAAAATTCCTTGAAACATTCTTGTGCATGACCCAGGTCTTCATCATTAATCTTCTGTTTCAAGCATCTCTGGTCAGCTAAGCCCATCACTAGTACAAGTGGTACTCAATGGCTTTGACAGGGACAAAAATAATAGCATGCTGTAATCACCAGGACAGCTTTGGATCTAATGATCCAAAATTAAATGAATGTCTACATTCCCTTTGGCACCAGGTATCAGACTGTAACTTGTTGGAGCAGATACTGTGGATTCACATTGCACAACTGTAAATTTACAGGCCATTGGCTCTTTAGTCATTTATAGAGTTTATAACCTGACTGAATCCTTGCAAATAAAAATCAAATAGAATTGCTATAAAGACTAGCAGAATTTTTTTGTTTAATGCAAAATCTTTTCTAAAGCTAGTGTAGAAGAAACTGTCTTCTCTCATGGAAGTAAACATATTTCAAATAGAGAAAGCTCAGATCGTATCTGCCTGAGATCACTCCCCTGCACACAGCTCTGCACTCTGCAGGTACGCTGAGCTCACACCAGCAGCGTCCCTGCGCACAGAGCAGAGCATCGTGGCCACAGCAACTTGCAGGCCATCCATGGATAGGTAAAGGCTGTAAAGACAATCACTTTAACCATGTATTTTTAACTCTAAAACCAAAAGGAAAAGTTAATGCATTTGTGGAGATACTTCTACCTTTGTCAGTTTATTCCTGATGTTATATTACAAAAAGCTGTTACTTTTACTCACCTTGAGTGTGACACGCATCAGTACAAAGACCTACAGTCTCCTTTTAGGGAAAAGAAAAAGTTAATTTAAAAAAAAAAAAACAACACAGAGAAGTACTGCAGAAAGAGGAGCATCTATAAAACATTCTCATATAGGAATGAACAAGACCTTCAGATGCAACACATCACAGAATAAAATAATTCAGAAGCAGAAAAATACCTCTGAGGTCATCTCCTTCAGCCTCACAGGAAACAGCCCAACCTTGCTCCCTTCAGGCACTTCATCTAATCTAACTTTAAATAAGCCACATAATGAGGCTTCTACAGCTTCCTCTGGGAACTTATTCTACAGTCTATTAGAACTCATTTTCAGGAAGTCTAAATTATTTTTCATTTCCTCCCATTACTTGCAGTTATATATGTAGTATACTTCATACAGTAAAACTTCTTTGAAAAACAGTAAATAGTAATTTTCTTCGTAAAAAGTAATTCTTAACATCATTAACAAGCTTACTAATTTCAACAAGATTTTATTTTTGAATATGTATTTTTTTTTTTTCTGTGAATTGAATTCTGTTGAAAGGTCAAAGGAAAAACTTGAGTAAAACTTTCTCTGTTTATAGGTGTAACAACATTGCAAAATCTCCCACAAACTCAACCCACTCCAAAATAAGGGCTATTAGTACCAAGGAGATAAGTCAAGTTTATTCCCTTACTTTGAAAACCTCCTTGCTGAAAAACACTTAAGACTGCAAGAATAAGAAGAAAGGGGCAAAATCTCACTGTAAACCCTTACTACGTAGATGGAGAAGTCATTGACAAAATAAGCTCCCTGTTTATTAACAAGCCCTTTTAGCTCAGCCACATTTACACTCCTAATCATATACAGATATCTAAAGCCATTCCACCAAAAAGATATAAATTTGAAAGAAATAAACTGGGCAAAGGGCTTTTTGGTACTTTAGCATATTGTCTGTCATTAAATCACATCATGACAGTGACCTATTATTGACAGTTCTGATACAGGATATTTGTTCCCAGAGGATGGGGAGAGGTAATTAGGTCTATTTATACTACATCTACACTACTTTAGTGTATGTATGTGTGTTGCTATAAAGCAGCTAGGCTGGTTATGATATAAAGTCTAGCAGTGAGAACCAACCCAGTTGCCCAGATGGGACTAAGGTTTTAGCTACCACTGAGAAACCATTCATTCCCAGAGTGAATCATCTAAAACTAGTTCACATAAGTCTACAATACACTGTGCATAATCCAATAAAATAATGGTTACCACAGAGTAACTAAGGTTGGAATGGACCTCTCAAGGCCATTTGGTCCAATCTGTGCTCAAAGTGCAGGTGTAACCTCCAAGAGACAACCTGTGCTCCAAGCAGAGGTAACTTCAAAGGCAGGGCAGGTTCTCCAGGGCCTTGCTCAGTCAAGGCTTGGTAAGTCCAACGAATGGAAAACCCACAGCTTCTCCAAGCAAACTGTGCCAGTGCTTAGCTAGTCTCAGAGGGAAGAATATTTTTTTTTCCTTGTATCTGATGGAAATTTGCCTTGTTTCAACTTGTGTCCATAGCTCTTCCACCTTCTGCTGCACACCCCTGAGAAAAGTCTGGCTGTGTTTTTTCTGTACCTTCAGTTCAGGCAGTTGAAGACAATGATTAAATCAAGCCCAGCACGTGGTTAGACTTCCCCACCACACAGGCACACTGCTCACTCATATTCAATCCACTGTCCATCAAGAACACAAACATCTGGCATTGGATATACCCCTTCCTCTGCAGAGATGCCTTCCAGCCAGGCAGTTCCCAGCTTGCATTGTTCTATGAGGTTGTTCCACTGCAGGTGTCCCTCCCTTAGAACTGTGTATCCAGTTTGCTCAGAAGTGGTCCCTAATCCATCCTCAAATATGAGGGAATGTCAATTTTTGGTAGAAACAATACATTAGCAGTAAGTTTAATTTTAAAAATATATTAAAATATTTCTGAAGAAAACTAACAGTATGAGTTAGGGTGCCTGATTAAATTTAGTGTAATCTTACAGCAAGCATTAGCCAGAATTGTACTGTCCAGGTTCAAACCTGTTATTTAAAACACCTTGCTCCACAGCTGCTGTACCTACAGGCACCTGTAATTACTGGCTGCCTCCCTGTCTGGTGTCCTGATTCCCCAGGCTCTGGGAACTGTGCTCTGGAGCACCTCCTGAGCTACTTCAGTGCTTATCTCCCACACAGATACCCAGTTGTGGGCTTTTTTCAGCCTACATCCTTTAGGAGCCAAGTATCCAAAAAGCAGGTGTTCTTACTTGCTAGCCCTTAGGGGTCCCCCGTTACAAAAAGGCTACTGTGGGAGACTCTGCAGAAATCCTGGAGCAGTGCTTTTAGACTATTTTTTTTAATGAGCTGCCAGAGAAGACAGTAGCAAACACTTATTAATCAACAACTTAATGTTTAAATTACTCACCTAGAAAATGCGCTAAGTTTTCAGCTTGAAAGTGTCCAGGAACATACCTCCCATCACCAAGCTGTAACAGCACAAGGAACCTTTTCACACCCTCCTCTTGGAACTGTCCTACTGTGGACAAAACAGTAAACAGGTCACATAGGCAAAGTTTCAGAACAGGTATCTTAGATCTTAGATCTTATGATCTTAGAATCATAGAATCATAGAATCATTTCGGTTGGAAGGGACCTCCAAGATCATCAAGTCCAACCACCGAGCCACCAGGGCTCCAAAGTCCTCTGCCAAAACAGATCAGAATCTGCCAGGGTTGGAAGGGACCACAAGGATCCCCCAGTTCCAACCCCTCTGCCATGACCAGGGACACCTCCCACTAGATCAGGCTGCCCAGAGCCTCCTCCAGCCTGGCCTTAAAGACCCCCAGGGATGGGGCCTCAACCCCCTCCCTGGGCAACCCATTCCAGGGTCTCACCACTCTCATGGGGAAGAACTTCTTCCTCACATCCAGCCTGAATCTGCCCACTGCCAGCTTTGCCCCATTCCCTCTAGTCCTGTTGTTACTTGAGATCCTAAAAAGTCCCTCCCCAGCTTTCTTGTAGGGTTAACCCCTCTGGCTCCCCAAGCAGCTAGGCTACAAAACCATACCATTTCTGCTTCTGCACAAGGAATCCCAAGTGCCTTGTTGCACTGCTGCAGGGCTTTGGGAAGATGGGAAACTGTTCTTTCTCCAAATGCTGTATAGTTTGTAGGTGCCTTCCCAGGGCTGTGGCTGTGAGTTTAGTAGGAACTTGTTCTTGGAATTCCTAATAGCTTAGCAAGTAATGTAAACTGTGCACACTGTATGAAAAATTAGCATTTATCTTTTTAACTGGTGGATGTGTCTTATAAATGACTGCTCATGATGGTGAATGAGCTATTGGTAGATGTGTAGCACAAGGAAAGATTCTGCACAGATACAAGTCGCCCAAGTCCTTTGCTGAATCTAGTGCTGTGAACTTTTTATAAGGCACCGCTTCTCAATAAGCACAAAATAAGGCACACTAAGTTTCAGTGAACCTTTCAGTCTGACCATCAGAGCAGCATCCACAGCCCACAGTCAGCATGAAGCAGATGTTTCAGTGTATGCTCTGACTCATGGGTCTAAATGGAGAAATGCCTAAGCCAGCCAACCAGAAATATGGAGTACAGGCACCTGGGATGCCACCCTTCTTCTAGGTCCTTTCATCCACTCATTCACAGCCCTGTAACTTCTCATAAATTCCATATATTACTAATATATGTAATACATAACACATAAATACTCTAATATGCTTATCCTTTAAAACACAAAAGGAGGAATAACCTCCACTGTGAAGTAGGCTGATGCATCCAATTCAAGTGAAGAAAATACAAAGCTAATTGTCTTTATGCCAAAGTTGTGGGGTTTTTTATTTTAATTCCTTTCAGACGTATGCTTCAATCCCAGAGCAATCAGTCATTTGATCTCTCTTGCTAAAGGTGTCCTGCTTTATAGAAAAGGATCCAAGATTAATTAGGGAACATAAAGGATGCAAAATGCAGGGAACATGACTAGATTAGGAAAGTCCTAGTGTCTGCTCCCAGAGTTGCTTCATCAGTGAGTGTTTCATATAAAAATGTATAATAATTCCTTTGAGGAGAAATGGGAGCATAGTTTTCCCCCCGCCCAGGAAATTGGCTATCACCTAGACTTGACTCCTGTGGCCAAAGAAAGTGGGCGAGTAGCAAGCTTATAGCCTGAAGGTGGAATACTGGCTTAACACAGAAGTAAGTGAAATTCCACATTCTATGGAACGTCAGATTAGAGGAGACCAGTGGCCCCATGGCTTAAAGGAAAATGAACATAATTAAAGAGCTTGATTATATGTTATGATCCATGTACAAGCTCCTATCAGGGTGATAAAATGATGAAGAATTAATCAGAATCAAAGTCTGTCAAATAGTGTTTTATCTCTTAACACTTCAGTACTCCTTTAAATTTAAAAAAAAAAAAA
>NW_008587697.1:0-37343 GCF_000691845.1 Merops nubicus
GGAAGTCGGGCTGGAGCTCTTAATAGAAGGAAGACAAACCAAACTATTTTTCGCAGGCAAATATACTAAAGAAGGGTGAAATTGTAGGTGAGGTACACAGAGATATCAACTAAAGCAGGAGAACTAACTCGTTAACAACAAGAGAAGTAGTTAAGTTGGAAGATGAACTAAAACATAAAGAAAGGGCTGCAACTGCCTTCCCGGGACACCCCCCCCCCCAAGCAAACAATTATTGTTGTTTCGTTTTGTAGTAACATCCTACGGATGCAAATTAAACTTCTGAAGCGTGCTATTGGCAAGGTTTTTCATTTTGTTTTGTTTGAGATTTTTAACGTCTTTCCTGTTTCATTTAAGCAGGTAAAGAAATATTAAAAGCAACTCAGCACATTATTTGGCATGGAATGAATGAACATAGGTTTTTGTAATGGCCCACACACCTCTCAAATACAAAAACTGCATTTTGTGCTGAAGGAAAATCTGCCTGAATCAGATGTGTGTGTTGATGCTGCAGGATATATAAATGCTCTGAAACATCTACATGAAATCCTGTCAATGCACACCAATCTTGACCAGTAATGCTGTCTTGAGCCCCTGTCACTTTTCTAGATGCTCCTCAGATAGACTAACAAGTGGAATGCTCTGCTGTGTTGATGCAGTTCAAATGGTAGAGGATCAACCTTTTCAAAGCTTGGGAAAAAACCCTCCTGCTTCACAGTAGGCCTCTAAAGGGAAAGGACTTTTCTCCTTGTAGACACCTGGATTTGACAACTGAAACCTAAAGTCTGATTACCCTCATTTCTGCTAAGTGAAACTTCGGTCAGTTTTGCAGTTTCTAATAGCAACAAGAAATGACGTTAATGGTGTCTTCTCTATGTAAATACATGTGCTGCATCTCAACCGTGCTATATATAAAAGTTCATTATCTCTGTTACAGAAGTGTGAGGATATCTAAAACAAGACCAAATCCATCACCTTAATTTAAAACTGTGAAAAGAGCTACCTGATAGACTTGAACATAAAGCATTGTCTGTTAATAGCCAAGAATCTCCTCAAAAAAAGAAGAGAAAAACAAAAGGCTAAAGATGACCAATTAAAACTTTTAGGAAAAGTTCCTCCCTTTGCTTTGAAGTAGAGATCTTCTGTCTTAGACCCAGTTAAATCACTAGTAAGATAATCACTGTAGTGAAAAGAAAATACTGTTTCTTCCTGAGAGACAGTAAATTATGTATTTGGCTTAGATACCTAATGTTTAAGAAGAAATTAAGTGAAACTTAAAAATAAAACTCAAGAAAGCATTTATATTTGTAATTCACTTTAATGGTATAAACCTCATTTAGGTAGTAGTATTAAGCCACAACAACATAATGCCACGTTTAAACAGCATTTAATAAAATGCATAAGCTAAATCATGCACTGCAATACTCTATATACAAACACAACAATGCAAATTCCTCTTCATGACTGAAGACATTGATTAGATATAAAATTCAGGTTAAAAAAAGGTTCAAATGCTATCACACATAACTGCTGATTTCACAAAAGAAGCTGTGAGAAATTAACAAGTTTTGCAAGGTTTTTAACTTGAAATTAAAATACACTAACACAAACAATACTTCTCTAAACTATAATAAACAGAGACTCCAGAAAATATCCCAAGGAATTAAAAGTAGATGATTCCTTTTATAAAAATTCGCTACTTTTGCAGGAGCTTGGAACTCTCTGGTATGCCGAACAGATACAACACTTACACAACTGCAGTTTTTCAGTTCTGAAACTGTTTGCACTCTAGCTTGCAGTGTATTTTGGAGTATAGATTAATTATTACAAATATTCTCATCACATTGATTCCATGTATGAGAAGTTTAACACATATGCTCTGTAAGTGATATTTTCTTTTTAAAGAATATCCTTTTTATTTCAAATTTATTCAGTCCTACTTTTAACCCACAATCATCAAAAGTATTTTAAAATGGACCTGTGCCTTATTATCATTATTTAAGGTCATTAAAAAAATGTATGAGAAGCCATTTATTCAGGGGTGTCAGATACTTGGCAGTAAGTGTTCTCCTCAGACTTCTGTGATCAAATACAGAAAACATGTTTCACAGTTTCCATAGACTATTCCCAGAGCCTTTATTGCCACTTAAATCTGAGTGCATTTTGTCCTTCAGAATACAAACAACTCAAACATATATAAAACAAGTTCTCAATTTTAAAATATGTTTTTTCTCAATTCACAATTGAATTTTTAAGTAGATTCAATCCTGATCAATACCCCAGAGTTAGGTTCCTAATCTTTGAAAGCCTTACAAGGTGACATTCAGGTTTCCATTCAGCCTTTAAAGAAGAAAGCAAAAGTCAAATAGCACTGATTGTCAAGACATCAATGAAGGACCATCTGTCACAGGAATTCCTGGTATTAAATAAATGAAATGTTTGAAATGTTAAAATGGATGTGTTACGGGGTTTTTTTATTTTACTTGAAACAAAGCCTTACAAATGCTTACTGAACCATATAGCAAGAGAACAGAGAACCTTCTTAGCGTTTTCCACAGAAAAGACTACAGGCAGCGGGCCTGATGCTGGCAGAGACTTGTGTTTTACTTTAAGCATGCCAGAAGCTCACATTATTTTAACTGGTGTCTGTCTACTCATCTGCTTAAACATACACAAGTCTTTGCTACGTTGAGTGCTACAAAAGGTGGAAATAAATGCCCAGAAAATTATGCTTCACTTTTTTAATATAACAGAAGCAAGACGTGCTGAACTACTCCCCTACATGGTCTGTGAAATGGTTTAAAAAAAAAAAAAGTTCACAGAATTAGTGTTACATAAGGCTTCCTTTGTCACTTAAGTCATCAGAAGGGAAAAGGAACAAGAAATACGTATACTTTTATAACTTAACTGTTTGAATACCCCCTATAACTGTCTTGCTGCCAGCCTAGGTGTGCCAGTGCCCCAGGTGAAGAAGGAAGCTTCGCACCGGCGGTGCGGCTCTGCGCAGTCAGGCTCGGGGGCGGGCAGGATACGGGGATGGGCGTTCCCCTGACAGCTGAACGAGCCACCCAGCCTCGCTTACTGCAAGCTAGACAATAAAGAGAACAACTTTGGAAAGTGAATATATGATTGAAATGCGCCACAAACATCCTAAATAAGTGTTGATGCTTGGTAAGAGATGAGCTGATGCCAATGGCATTGTTTCGTTGAACAGAGGATGTAGTTAGTCTTTGTTTAACTGTTTAGTTTCATGTTCTCGTTATGGCAACAGGAGTATTGATTTTCTAAACAGCATCCATTGCATCTTGTTCTGTGTGCTACAGTTCACTGATAAAGGACAACTTGTTTTCCTTCCAATTAGCTACTACTGAATACTTAAAAAAAAGAAATAAAAATCAATCTCTTACCAAGTTTCACTGCAAAATAAAACTTTACAAAAAAGTCTTTCAGAAGGCTGAAAGAGAATTGAGTATATATTGAAAACAGGGAATTATCTTCTATGACTGTATTTATTAATGTAACAGACATTGTCTGTAAAATTAACTATTCACTGACAGACATCTACACATCAGATGAGAAAATGTTAAGGGAGTAATGTAAAAGCCAGAAAATTATTGGTCTATATTTGTCAGTTCTGAACAGAAAATACTGAATTCAGGCTGGGCTTAGAAAAAGGTGCAAAGCTCTGAAATTCATGAGGATTTACCTGCTTAAGCAAGCCTTAATTTGGGCTAAGAAATGAAAAGTAGGAAGCTCTGGATTAGCAAATGAATTAAAAGCTTTAACATAGAGAACGCTATGAATACTTAGCCACGTATCTGTACATATATACATACACTACACACTTTCTATACACTGTACATAATATATTTAGACAGGTATAAACATATACATTCATACACACATACATACAACTATGTACATATGCATTAGCTGCTCGAGTGGGTTTTAGAATTGGACATGCAGAAATGCACAATGGTGGGAGGCACAAAACAAAGATGTATAAAATTCTATCAAACCCTTTAAAACCAAAGAAGACAGGCATGAATTTAACAATAATATGCCATTTTCAAAGCATTCATGTAACTCGGGAGAGTAAAGCAAGCTGTGGGAACTATGGAACATTATGGGAGTACTGTCTGCAAAGAACAGCCTGACTTCACAACAAGAAGCTCAGTAATAAGGTGATTCTGGGGTTTGACATTTTCCAAGTCTAACATATTTAGACTTAAATCATTTAAACTTAATGAAGAATTTTACTTTAGCTTGCAACCTCACTATAAATAGTGGGGTTTTTTTTGTTGTTGTTGTTGTTTTTTTGTTTTTTTCCCACGAATAATTTCCTATATAATGTTGATAACATTGGAGCAGAAGTAGGGTTGTAGCATTGCCTAACCAGATGGGTTATGGCATTTTTCATCAAACAGTAAGCCTCAACTTGGTTCTGGAGAATTTACTGTTAAAATGGCTCAGCAACTAGAGGATTAAAGGGTGCAAAAAGTAAATATTTTCATTTTCTCCCCTTTGCCAGGCCCTCTTGGTAATTTTTCATATAAAGTTGTTTTTTAAACTAATTTTCTGTCATCCAGGATCCAGTAGACACTGGCAATTTGTCCCCCCTCTGTTGCTTACTCTCCTGTGTAGGGTGGACATGGCCTCATTTTGTTAACCCTCCCCAGACAAACAGAGGCATTAGGCCTGCAGACTGTTGTGTGCTGCTCCCAGGACAGGTCCATCGCTGCTCCTTTGGCAGCATCCTCAGCCTGGTAATATCCAGTTCCCTTTTGCAGGCTAAGCAGTATTCCTGGTGCTCTTTGGTGCTTTTTTAAAATCATTCCTAATTAAACAAGAGGCAATCTGGAAAGAATCCTGACTACCCTTTTAATTTTAATGGGCAGGAAAAACTACTGACATCTTCAGCGTTTCCCACAGGTGGAATCTGTGAAAGTCCTGTGTACTACACACAGCAATGAAAACGCTGAAGTGTTTTTACAGCCTCTGCCAAAGAAGAAACAGTCAGGAAACTGGTCTTGCCTGACTTTTTTTCCCTGTTGCACCTCAGAATATGCTACCTGGCAAAGGATACTGCAATGATAATGCAGAGCCAGCTGTATTCAGCACAAAAATCTTGAGCCCCTGCCATTCACTGGAGGTATTATGGCTGCCCTGAGTGCCAAGTGCTTCAGGTGATGGTAAAAAGACACTTGGTATATGATACCAAGTAATCAATGGTGAACAATAACAGTTTCTTGCCCCCGACTGCTCTGAAAACCAAGCCTCCTTACTTATCTAGCAATTTAAGGCAGCTAAAATAAAGGCTTGCATGATCTCCTTGAAGGATCTCTCTGTGGAGATTTTTTACTCTTCCACCAGTTTCATGCCAGAGTAAATCCACTGGAACTAAAAGCATTATATCTAATTTACTAGCAATGTAAATAGGCAGAAACAGATGATATTTGTACAAGGGTCTTAGTTCTGTCTTTAGTCCAATGCAATTAAATTAAATTAATGGAAGAAAAGTAGCATGCCTTCTTGCCCTTGTCACAAAGGCAGTAAAACTCTATTACAAGGCTAACCCAAAATGCTGCTATACAATTATTTGCCATTGTTCTTTTAAGCTATAAGATTCAAACCCTGTTCCTTCTCAAAAGAGCTGGAAAACATAAAGGACACAGAGAATGGATGTTATTGCCTCATGCCCCTGATTCAGTCAGCACAGAATTCTAACCCTTTGCCTGAACAAGTTATTACCAATATGCACATATACTCATGTTCTGAAAGATCTAATCAAATAGTTTGTAGCTATATTTCTACCAAGTTAAAATATTTTTCTTACATGAGCAGCAGAAACAGGACATCAAAAATTCTGCAGAGAGTGAATTTTAGGCACTAAGTGGAGCTTCAGTGAGATGTCACTTCTCTCAAGATCACTTTCAGACTGTGATCCTTTGTCTCCTAGTTCTGGAAACAACAGTTTGGCATTGAAATTTTTGCTTTATGAAAGCAAGCTATTTCCATACTTAAAAGCAAGAAATAGTTTTCAACGCTTGTTACAATAATAAAAAACTCTCCTGTCTTGTATTCATAAGCAAAAATTTTCAGTTGGAAAGAAAAAAAAACAAAACGCCAACCTAATTTAAAAGTAAAGCTAGTAAGATTAGCCAGTTGCTGGTGAGGCAATGAAAAAAACTCAGGAACGACAAGAACTACATTAGTGTTTAGTACTTTCTGCAGAGAGCATTCAGAACTTGCTTGAGTATGCAGCTGTACTGTGCACACTGTTCCACCTTCATTATGTCAGAGTGGCATGGAAGACCATCACCAGAAAAGGCTGAAAATAATGTCAAAGATTAACACACAGCAAGAATAACTGTGTGAGGCCCCTTTTCCTTAGATATGCCTTTTCCTATTGCTACCAATCAACACCTAAACAGTTAGCAGGAAAAATCCCTTCATCAGTTCTGTGCTTCTTGAACAACTGTCTTTTACTGATGAACATACAAGGAAAATAAAATGATTTCTTTCAATGAGCTAAAATGGCTTCACTGCTAGGTAACACCTAGATGACTGACAAGATTAGCACCTTCACTGCTTGATATGCCAGAGGATTGCACTGCCATTGAAAGGTACCTCAACAGGCTGCAGGAATGGACTGACTGCAACCTCATGAAGTTCAAAAAGGAGAAGCATAAGGTCCTGCCCCTGGGGAGGAGTAACCCACACACAAGTATATGCTGGTGGCCACCCAGCTGGAAAGCAGCTTGGCAGAAAAGGACCTGGGAGTCCTGGTGGACACCAAGATGAACCAGCAGCATGCCCTTGCCACAATAAAGGCTAATGGTCTCCTGGCCTCCATTAGGAAAAGTGTTTCCAGCAGGTGGAGAAAGGAGATCCTTCCCCTCTACTTGGCACCCAGGAGGCTACACCTGGAGTCCTGTGTCCAGCCTGGGGTCCCCAGCACAAGAGAGACATGAACATACTGGAGAGCCCAGCAAAGGGCCATGAATATGATGAAGGGACAAGGTCTCTACCATGAGGAAAGGCTGAGAGAGGTGGGACTGTTCACCCTGGAGAAGGGAAGGCTCGGGGGATCTCATCAATGTGTATAAACACCTGAAGGGAGGGTGGAAAGAAGATGGAGCCAGCCCCTCCACAGTGGTGCCCAGCAACTAGAGGCAGTGGGCACAAACTGAAACACAGGAGGTTCCCTCCAACATCCAGGAACACTTTTTCACTCTGAGGGTGATGGAGCACTGGCGCAGGTTGACCCAGAGAGGTTGTGGAGTCTCCATCCATGGAGATACTCAAAAGTCACCTGGACAGGGTCCTGGGTGGCCCTGCCTGAGCAGGAGGGTTGGGCCTCATGACCTCCAGAGTCCCTTCCAACCTCAACCAGTCTGTGATTACGCTTGAAATTTAGTGTAAAGGAGACCTACTACACTGGAGAAAACAGTTTATAGTTTTACACAGCAGTGTTTTTAAGTGATTCCTTTCAGTGTCTCTCCATCATATGCCAAATCTTTGGATCATTTTTATGACCGCCTTTGAGCAGCATGTGACAAAGAAGTGTTAGGTTGTTCATCACATCTGATTATTCATAGCTAATATTAAAATATGCAAAATATTTTAGATTCTGATTATTTCTTAAGCTCTAGGATCTGCTGTCCAAATTTCTACAATCCGAACTGTTAGTCTTGCAATCAAAACAGTGTATAGTTAAAGTACTTTTTGTTAATGATTAAGGACTAATGCAAGCTAGCAAATCAGGCTGATGAATGCTTTCAGGTGATAATATCACACTCTTCAGTATGGAACTGCTTCATTTAATCCATTAAACGCATGCACAATAAATAAACCCTAGACATTGATTGTATTGTTGTTACTTCATTTACAAAATTAATATTTTACCCCTGAAGCCCAGGGAACTATTTGAAGAGTAAATGACTACCAGAGATGGAGCCTGAATATAATTATGTGGCCTTGCATTTGTAGGGAGTGTAGTTTATTTGTAAATAGAGCAGCATGATATTTACCATTGTGATTTACAAATGTAATACAGTGCATACATTTTAAGTTTTATTTCATGCAATCCCTGTTTCCAAAAAACTGCAGTACTTTATTCTGTTTCCTGAAATGTTGTGCTCACAGCATGTATGAAAAATCAGGAAAACAGATTTTTTTCAGATAGAAATGGGGACCTTTTACTTGAAAAATTGGATGTTGAAATGATGATTGTCATGAAAAAGACAGCTGGTGTGTATTCAAATTTGGCAAAAAAAGATTCCAATGGCTAGTTTTTGTGCTAAGGAATATTTCGTTTGTCATGAACAATGCTTATGTATCTGCTTCCATGATTTTTACAAAATACTAAAAACAAATTAATCTGCATAATCTTTTTTTGTAATGAAAAATATCACAATAGTTCAATGCATACTGCTTTGAGAACAACAATGGCACAATGCAATAAGTTTTTAAATTTTAACAAAAATAGCCACATCTCTTTCCAGGGTAGCCACTCCTTCTGATGTTGTTAATATCACAATTAATTTTTAAGTTGTATACCCTTAAAACAGGGACTCTGTTGACACAATCACACAAAAAGTTGCACTGCAATAAAACAGCTAGTACAAAATTCTGCATTCCAGTTGACTTAACATTCAGAATGTGGACCTTCCATCACATTAAAAACACTACAATTTCACTTGCTATAGTAAAAGCTGAGAGAAATGAAAGCACAATATTACAATTTCTGTATGTATATCAGACTCTTTGTAACACCCTTTTGAGAAAAGATTCTGGATGCTCTAACAATGGTAACTGCATCCAGAAGATAGACTTAACTAACCTTCCGTGTCACTGTGAGTACTGCAAACATGGGCCTCCTAATGGCAATGAAATATACCAGGCCAGGACTTCTTCCTACATCAGAAGCCTCATCTAGAGCTGCTTAAAGTCTTTTGGCTACAATTCAGACCTTAAAAGATACAAATACCAACCTGGTTGGTGTTTCTAAATAAATGTCAATAATAGGAGAAAAACAAAAGTGCTGAACATATAATTAGATTTTTGTCACATAAAAATACACAAGTAGAAAATACCTCTACCATAAAAATAATTCAAATAATTGATGTGTGTAATGAGCCACAATCAGATGAAGCTATTAATTGCCATGACTTTTTTTAAGCTTTGATTGTTTAAAATAGTCAGTAACAATAAATTATACTAAAAGGCAATCAACAGCTAAGGCTAACAGTAGAAAACACACTGATGGCCCATCACTCTAGACAATTACCAAGTATTTAATACCCTAAGTCTATGATGTCTCAACCATTTACTGCCCTTGTACACGACCGAATGCATATCCTAACTATATTTCAGTTTCAAACTGAGTGATAGCCAGGTTGAGCACTGCAAAACTGGGAGTGCTCAGTCAAGGAACGGGAGGGGAAGAAATAGAGTAAAAGGCTTTGTAATATTCTCTTGCTGACAGCCAGAGGTTCTACACATTTCAGGTTTTAAACTGCACCTTTGGCTGGATGATGAGGGTGTTTAGGAGTAAATGTGGAAATGCAAAGAGCATGTTCAAAGAGCATTGCACAGTTCTACTTAAAAATTATTGTTCTTCCAGTTAATGACTGATATTCCCCACAATCAAAAGGCTTCCTATTAGAATAACATATGTCACTACTGTGTTGGTCTGAATAGAAACTTCAAGGAACCTGAATATTTCATCATTCCTGTGGCAAGAAATACTTTTTTTTTTTCCTCTCCTTGTTTGGGTAACTCCTGTAGCACGTAATAGTCACTATGACTGCATCATACTGTGAATTACAAGTGCACTAATTCAACAGAGTATAGTTTGATGTAACGTGGGTATCCGACTTAGGAATCCACGTTGATATTTCATGCATAACACAAGAGCAAGTGACTTTTTGTAGAATAGATGATTGTCTCCTGTAGCATTCTACATTTTCACAGAAATCACTAGCATTTTTACTAAAGACATAAGCAATTTTTTAAATCTTCCATACTCATCAGCAGGATGTCGATGATGATGTCGCTTTGACAAGAAGTGCTTACAAAGTGCTAGTATTATACCCTGGCATTTATTAGATATTAATTCCAAGGATATTTTTTAATATATACATATTGTTCTGTTTACTTTTAAAGTAATTTTATTACTAATCTCTGATATTATAAAACTCTATTTTTAACCACAGATAATTTCTAAATACAAAGCATGTGAAAAGTATGTTCAGTAATCTATAGCCTTTTAAATGGAAGGCATCAAAAATATTCCTTGTGGCAGAAAAGGTCCTATAGCAGGTCTCTTAATAGCTGCTTAAATTTTGTCAATGTCAGCAAACAGACAAGGAGAAATCTGACAGGAAACCCATAAAAGGTTGGAAATATTTGTACATACCAAAAATGCTATTCTTTTGACTTCGTAACTGTATGTTTTTTACAAAAACTACTTCAATCCATCAAATTGTGTTGTTCCCCTTATGCAGACGTGCCAGTTATTTGACCATTATATTCTGCTGTTTCCATTTTGAGAATGTAGGGGATTATGCTGTCAATGGGAACATTTCCAATGAGACCAGTAAAAAATAGTTCCTCAGTAATGCTAGAGCTCATCAGCCTAAGTGCTGGCAGGCGAACCAGAATCCGGGCTAGCCTGAAAAAGAAGTTCAGTGGATTATAAATATGTACCATACCAGTCTAAAATACTTCATCCCTAAAGAATTAGATCTGCTTTTATTATTACTGTAGCTCATGAATGTGAGTAAAGAGGCAATTAAAGCTAATTGAGCTACCATAAAAGAATGGTTTCTTTTCTATCCTGCAAGTGAAACGAAAAGCCACCGGCCTTCTTTGCGTTTTTCCAGTGGAAAGGACACATTAATGCCCTTTATAGATAAAATGTGGATGTACAACCACCCAGTTCTCATGATCTGCTTTTGAAATTCCCAGCTCTGGAAGAACTTCATAGCTCAGGACAATGCCGAGACTAATAATATTCATACTGGCTAGTGAAAACATCTGCACAATTTTAAGAGTAAAATGCTTAATTAAAATTTAAACCATAAACAGCATAGTCCTCAGTTGCCTAGCAACTTAATGACAAACCAGATACACAGTCCCATTCTTGCTTTGTATAAAAGGAAGTAAGAGAATCTGCTTCTGGTGAGAAAAGCAATTGGGAGGGATGTGCTGTTACTCATGTATATTGCCAAACGTTGTGGGTTTTTACATACCAGGATGTTAACAGACACCCAGTATAATTAAGTGATTGTATTGAATTCTGGACTTTTCAGCACATTTGAAATGTAGGACAGCAATAAAAACGTATCTGCTGTGTTTTTATGGGAGCTGTATATCATAAATGTCAAAATAAAGAAATTTCCTGATCCAGAGCCAGGTAATAGCAAACTTTAGGCAGCACTGAATACAGGCCTCTGAAAAATGCTTAAGTATGTATGGAGGAATGATATAGAGTCCATGCTGCAAATATACCATGTGTCTTATAAACTTTAAAGGAAAACTGCAAAAAGATTCAAGTGGTGATCTTGTTTTTGTGAAAATTGCAACACTTGTGCTTCTATGACAATTTGTGCCAGCACTCGGTTGCTCAGAAATAATCAGATTTGTACTGAAAACTTATCTATTGGTGAGCATGGGGATAGAGAAATTTCAGTTAAAATACAGGTCGCTTGTTTGGGAACGTAACTCTCCAATTTCCTTCCCTGAGCCACTCCCAAGAAAAGTATATGGAACAAATTCTGTATTTCTTTTTATGGCAGATATCCAGCTCTCATGCATCAAGCCAGAATAATCGAACTGTACACAGAACAACAATATGGGATTTGAAGATGTGTCTGAAGTAGCAAATCCCATCTTCACTACATCTAGTGGGAAATCCTGATGCCCTTTCTGTTGCCCCATACAATGTTAACTCTGTAAGATCAGTGCAGAAACCAGTTTCTGAGGCAGGAGAAGCTCGCTCTCCCACCACAGGCTTTTTTTTTTTTTTTTTTTTTTTTTTTTTTTTTTTTTTTAAGTTACACTACCCTCCAACCTTGCTTAAGTGTATGGGATTGCATGCTGCTTTACATGGGAATACCCTTCACAGTAAAAGAGATTATGTTCTGGGATATATTGCAGATAGAAGTTAGAATTTCCTTTGTAGCACAGAGGATCATTGTGTTGATGAACTTTAAAATAGTTTTGATAGAAATTATCAGAAAATGAGATAATTCTTTCTAGCAAGTAAGAAACAGGAACAGTTGAGAGGTAAAAAAAAAAAAAAAGGAAGATACTTTGAAAGAGAAGCCCTTGGAAATAACAAAAAAAACCCCACAACCAAGAAAAAAAGAAAGAGAAAATAAGTAGGACATGGGAATTTCTTATAAATAGAAGCTTGAGAGTTGGTTACTGTTCCCCACATGTAATCCTTATTTTTCCAAGTTTTGTAAACTGACCGTTTAAATGCTTTTCTGCATATGCAACTTGATAAACAGTTACAGGGTGATAATCACTTATTATCACAATGCCTCTGACAACTAACTTGAAAAAAGAGGCAGTTTGAATTAAAGAAGTTTAAGGCAGCTTAAGGCAGTTATTTTTGAGAGTTCCAAGCACGTTTACTTTTCTAAACATGGTAATAAGACTCAAAATAAACCCCGCAAATAAAATCCGGAAATTTACAGGTTTAATTTACATGGAGGAAGCTGGACTAATATTCTTGCTTCTACCTGTCCTTAAACAAACCTGCTTGCTTTTAAGAACAAGGTTCTAGTTCTTTCTCACCAATAGTCAAAAAAATAACATTTCATAAAGAAAATTTTTACATTCATGATGTTATTTTGTATTTTTGCAGCTACGGCCCGCAACATTACTTTGGGTACTATAGACAATAAATACCTATAAGTATCTTCTGGATAGGTTTTTTGTACATAGTCCTGCAATTCCATCTGTGCCTTCTCCTGGAATTTTTCTATCTGGGTTGAACTGGTCAGACCAGGGTGATCTAAAGAAACAAAACATTTCTGTATGTCGATTTTTTCCCTATACATTGTGAAATATATGTAGTTTTAAGATTCTTGCATTTAATTCCATTTAAATATTTCTCTTGTATTGTGATGTTTAACATGTTAGCTGTATAAAGGAAACCACTCAGCTGAATATTTGCTTCCTGGCTTCAGAATTAGCTTGCTTGCTTTTCTCTCTATAGGAGCCTGTATCCACAAGAAACAGGAAAAACATTAAGCCTGTTGGCATGTGGCAGGCAACAACACTCCTAATTTTTTTCTAACCTTGCTTTTTTAAAGGTGTTTCCCTCTAATTTTGACTAATTATGCTGACTAAGCAGTATCTGTTTTTTTTTCTTGACAGATCAATTGTTTGACCTTCTCAGGTCCATGTCCTGTTTTAATTCTACTGGCTCAGCTCCCGCAGACAGTCGTATGATCAGAAAATAACAGAAAATACCACGTACCTGACTGTGCCCAAATATATTCAGCATTGTGTTCAAACTAGCTCTGTCCCACTTCAAGGGAAGAGCAGCTTGAGTTTGGAGTTTCTTGCTCCTCCAATGTGAATTTGACGCCTAACAAACCTAACCCTAATGATACAACCAGCAAAAAAAAATTCCAAAAGCAAATATCTGGACACCAATATCTTCTAATTAAAGTAGGTTTTATTACAAAAAAAACATAATATCAACACAAAAAAAATACTCCAAACCCCGAATAGTAAGATTCCCCTTTTCTTCGTATTTTATTAAATTCAAAGTAGTAAAGACTTTCAAATTAAAGAATATAATTTGTATTTCTGAACAAGAGCTTCCCTATCACTCAGCCTGTCAGCAGTTTTAAATTCACCTTTCTGTGTCCCAGGAACATTTCTCTACCTTTGCTCAAAAGACTGTCACTTCACACTTCTCTAGTGTCCTTACCCTGTCATTCCAGAAAATCTCAAGTGTCTTCTTTCAATAAATCTTCGGATCTCATAAATATTGCTTTATCATGTTTTAGTTGTCTGCTGTCATTTTTTTTTTGGTAACAAATGGAAGACAGTCTGTTTACATTTAATTTTGGAGACTTTGTGCAAGTTCCATATAAAATACAGTGGTATTTCTGCTCATATTTTAGCGATCCCTCTTAGGAGTGTATTAAAAATATTAAAATTGAAGCCAGTTTCTTTTTTGCCCTGTGAGAATGTATTTCTTCTAATCTTTCCTGCCATTTACTTCACTAATATTGCCAGTACACCACAGATAAATTATTAATCACAGATTCTCAACTGAAGGTAACTGAGAGTCTAGTCTTCTAAGGTGGGTGTACAAGAAACACCTGATATGTTGGAACTGTAAGTACCATGAATATGTTGCTCCAATGGTATTTTTAAAAAAAACAGATGGTTTGTGATAAAACACTATGGAACAATCATTTTATCTGCAGCTTAACAGATCAGTTTCAAGAAATGAGTCTCATTCAAAAAACTGCTGAACATAAACACATGAATGCTTATTATTTAAAAAGATAAGGTTACTAAATTCCTTACCAGGGCTAAAGAGGACAATAGCTTTAAGGTATGCATACTCATATCCATCAATATCAAGCTTGGCCATGCTGTTACAGAACTCCTGAAGTTTCCAGATGTGTTCCATGACTTGCTTTATTCTGTCTCCAGAAAGTTTATCTACAAAAAGATATTGCTTACTTTGTCATGTGAGCATGAACTTGTCCGAGTACATTAGATTTATTAACCAATATCCTTTTATAAAACAAGTGAACTAACATTTTAAAGCTTTTTGTGTCATTCTATGATTTTCTATCTTAAAACTTAACATATAAGGGTGGCCTGAATGATTATGGAAGTGAAGATTTCTAAAGTCAAGTCAGACACAAAGACAGCAAACAGAATATTAACTCTTCTGCATAACTTTGCTTCTACAGCATAATCTGCAACACCAATCTTATTCCAGTGATGTACTCTTTTGAGCAGAGACTTTCAAATTACGGTGAATTATTCTACAAATGGCTAGAATGATTCTGGGAATGAATGAAAGCAGAAAACTAATGCTGTTGCACAATCCTAATTTTAAATTCAAACCATACTTAGCTTTTCCAGAATTGAATTCAAGACCAGTATTGACTGCTAATTTTTCCTCTGTCTGTACTTTTAGAAGTGAAGTTTTCATTTACTCTGATAAATAGTCTTTTCTCCTTCCAACGGGGTAAATTCACTCAAATACATGTAGAGAGACTCTTCCATCATTTGAAACAAAGTTCCCTAAGGTGGCCTTATGTTCTTTCTTAAAATGTTGATTTTAAAAAATATATATTATTTGTGGATAAGTTACAATTGAGTTGTATTAGCTACTGAGGTAGGGTGGGAGAGATTTCTCTCTTGATAAATACACCTTCTCTCTGACTGCATATCTGCAGAGTAGTCAAAGAATGAAAACCTTAGAGATTACATTAAGACAAATCCTTGAATATATAATTATTATTATCAAACTTCAGAGGTAAGTGTCCTGATTTGGGGTAGAACAGAACTAATTCTACTCTATGATTTTACTTTTCAGCTAAAGCTCTTCTGATTAACTGCCCTTTCTGGAGCTAACAGCATATTTTCACAGACTGCTTCTAGCAGTGATAAGATGCTCCATGTTTAGAGTTACTGCCAGGGATTGGTGTGCAGACCAAGGCCACTGCTAAGCTTGTATCCCACACAGAGGGGGGCAGAGAGTGCCCCGCACCTGCGGGGAGGAGCGGACAGGTACGTGACCCTACGATCCACCAGTGGGGCATTCCATCCCATACTCATCCTATTGAGTATGAGAGCTGGGGGATCAGGAGGGGCAGGAGCCCTTCCGTCGCCCTTCCGCCTTCTTCCTCGCTTGGCTGCTCCCGCAGCGGCCGCACCCGAGGAGGATTCCATCCATCCTGCCTTTGATCTCAGCTCCCCTGTTCCTGAACCGAGTTCCAGAGTCCAGCTCCTGCACCCAGCCTGTCTGTGGCAGAGCCCAGCCTGGGACCCTCCCCTGGGGGCTGCTCCCCAGCTGGGGGGGACGGTGACGTACTGCCATCGGGGGGGGGGAAGTTAGGTTTGATTCTGGCTTTGTATATATTCCATTTTATTATCATTATTACTATTAGCAGTAGTAGTAGCATTTTCATTAAAGCTGCTTTACTTTTCTAATCAATAAGTCTCTCTCCCTTACCCCTTCCTCTTCCCCATGGAGGAGGAGAGGGGTTAACAGAAAGCATCTGTTACAGGTCTGGGGGCAGCCCCGACCCTGAACCATGACAATAAGTCAATTCATAAGGGACATTTTTTTTTCTTCTTGAGAAACACATTAGAGTCACTTTATTCCAGCCAAGGTCTCTAGTGCTAATATTTAATTTCATTGTAACTTAAATATTTTACCTTTGTACAGTTAATAGTTTACATGATCACTTAGGCCCATGTGCCTTAAACTGAATTGTGACGTAGTTTATGATTCTTTTACATATCTTCTGAAACCACAATAAAAAGATTAAACAGATGAAACATTTTTTCCACAATGTCTTGAAATAAGAATGAAAGAATAATCTGCATTTCTAAAACACACAGAATCATAGAATCACTCTGGTTGGAAGAGACCTTCAAGATCATCAAGTTGAACCACTGCCTCAGCACTGCCAGGTCCCCACTGACCCATGCCCCTCAGCATCACATCTCCACAGCTTTGAAATCCTCCAGGGGTGGGGACTCCACCACTGCCCTGGGCAGCCTGGCACAGCCCTGGACAACCCTCAAGGGAAGGAATTTTCCCTAATACCTAACCTAAATCTCCCCTAGTGCAACCTAAGGCCGTTTCCTCTTGTCCTGTCACTTGCTACATGGGAGAAGAGACTGACCTTCACCTCACTACAACACCCTTTCAGGTAGCTGTAAAGAGAGATAAGTTCTACACATATATATCATGTGAACTGTGAGACAAGTTTTTAGTTACTCAAGATGGATCAAGACAGAAATGATGCAATGTTTTTATTTCTATATTAAGCAAGAAACAATGGTGCAGAAATACTCAGGAAAAATGAACTTGAACCCCAGAGTCTGCAAATAGCCTCGTCACTAATATGCTTCCTAGATAAAGCTCTGAAATTTATTCACTTTGTTTTGAATTTTAAAGTAGTAATACACAATATGATAACATTGCAGAACAGATAAATAAATCATCAACAAATCATAATAAACCAAATCATCCTCTTTTATTGGCCAGTCTTGGGTAACATGGTCTGACTGGAAGTACAGGCTGTAGAACAATTTTTTTTTTTTTCCTTTTTTTTTTGAGACATGGGAACAGAAGCAGAGCCAGCCTACGGCCGTAAGCACCCAACCACTTACTCCTCCACAAACTCACTGCCTGGGTTGTATGTGGAATAAACAACTGTGCTTATTTTTATAGATATAATTAACAGCTTAAATCTGTGCAAAACATACAATGTGCATGTTTCCCTGTTAGTCTTTTAAACACTGGCCTCTCTCTGGAGGAAAGGAGCATCAGTTTGTTGTATTTTGAGGACTGTCTGGAGTCTCTTAAATTACAAAACAAACCAACCAACAAAAACAGCCACACTATATTCATTAAGAAAGCACACTATTAATTTAAGAATCAAAATTTCTATCTAATTTATCATAATGAAGCTATTAGAGTAGATTAAAACAAATGTATTGCTTTCATACGTTTTATAGTTCTACAATCAAGTTTTGTTCTCCTCAGTAAAAACCTATTTTCCAGTTTTTGCTGTGTGCATAATAATGGCACCACCAAAATCAAATCTATACCAAATAGTATTCTGTAACTACTTCTAACTCCCACTTTAATTTAAGCTAGCTTTCATCTAATATGCTGTGTTTGCAGAATTTAAAGCTGCTAGTATTGTTCTTTCTCCTATTAAAAATGGAATGTTATTTTCATGCTAATCTATCATATTCATTGGGAGCATCCTTAAAGAAAAGAATGAAAAAAGCAATCATAGCAGATTATCATCCATTCTAGATAATAGTCATCAATATCAACAGACCAACACAGAATTAAAAAATATAATTACATAAATCTTCTTAAGAGCGTCAAGAAAATAAGTTGTTTAATGCTTCAGATGGCACTTCAAAATACATTACTCATTACTGCATTATAGCAGTATCCAAAACCATGATACTTGCAAGAATATTCTTGTTGTTCCACTTGACAAATGCTAGAGCCTTACACAGCAAAGAGAAGAACTGAAGTTCTGGAAGGAAAAAAAAAAAATCTGGTGTGGTTTGGAAGGAGGTATCATTATTCTAAAAGGAAAACAAAAATATATCTGGAAAGGAGGAAAGCTCTGCGAGCACACCCAACTTTAGGATGTACTTGTCCTTCTCTATACTGCCAGTCAGATGCAGAAGAGGGGAAAATACACCTTCCAGCCTTATCCTCATTTCTGCTGTGGATGCCTCTGTCCCACAGAGACCTCTGTAATGTCAGTGCAAAACAAGCTGTAGTTCTGAGGAAAGGTAATTATGAAAGAACAAGCTTCACCTTCCTCTGGATGCTGGGCAACAATTCTGCTGTCAATTACGAAACACCTTGTGAGAAATGTCATACAAATGTCCCTTTCATGATCACCGGTGTGACCACGTCTAAAAATCACAGGCTGAAAACATACCTTCCTGTATGCTGTTCTGGAGATGGTTGACAATAGCTGCTAGGATAGTGGACAGACTCATCACCTGTGCACACTGTGCCAGGCCTAAGGTAAAAAGCTCATTCCAGCAGGCACGCACGAGGCTTGTATTACAGTCCTGCCTATAAACAACAGAAAATCAAACAAGTTTTTGTAGTTTTCATATCAGGTTGGTATTACCCTAGGTGTAATAATCGTAACAATTAATAATGAGGATTAACATATTTGTAAAACGCTTTACTAAAAGCATATATTAGCAAATTACAAGTATCTCACAAAGAAAACCAAAAGTGATAGGCCGACTACAGGAAACCATTTCAGGTTATCTGTAAAATGGTGCACACCAGTTCTTTACCAAGATATATTTCTACAAATTAAATGCTTGTTTTTGATTCAGCTTTAGCTTCTGTAACCACAGTAACATCAGAAATTGTCATTATCCTCTCCTCTGCCATCTTCTACTTTATTCTTCAAAACGGAGAATATTGCATAGTCTTCACACATTTTAAACAATTCATTAAAAATAAAACAATGTAGTCTATTTAATTTTAAAAATTCAATTTAAAAATTCAAAATAGCTGAGAAGAGTTCAGATCAGTGCTTGAATTCCTTAGAAAGCAAACATCCAAGGGAACATGTCTGTTTACCCCAGGGCCTGAAAGGCAGGGATGGACCTGGCCCAGTGCATCGAGAGGAACAGCAGCCGCGACGCCGACTCACAGATGTAGTGCACGTTAAGGTACTCCGGCATTGGGCTGGGCATTGTCAGCTGCACAAAATAAAAGCACAGTACCACACCCACAGTTCACACATAGCCACACTTTTATTATGATTTAAGTAATCATAAAAAGCAAAAACTTTCAAACTGCTCTCATAGTCTGTCACAAGCAACTGTGTGATGAGAAATCGTCAAAGCCAAACTGTATTACTGGCAAGGAATGCAAAATGGGAAAAGGAGACAAGAAATTATGTGCAAGAAAGCTCAAATGTTTCTTTTTAAAATGCTCTAATATTAATTTAATAATAATTAAATGTGTAAATTTCATTGCTGTGAGGCATTGCCTAGCATCACAGGGCTATAAAATATCCTTTAAAACTTTTTAAAAAGAAGCAAAATGAAATCTAAATATCTAAAATGGGACAGTCATGTAAAAGGAATCTACAATCACCAAATTAATGGGAACAAGCAGGCTATGATAAAAGTTTGAGCATGTAAGTATCTTATTTCAGTAATAATATTTGTATTTATTGAAACAGTGCAGTTTGATTACACCAAGATGAACACCCTTATTGCTTCTTGCACACTGTTTATCAACGTGTGTGTATTCCTCTGAAGCATCTATAAATGCATGACCTTTTTCAGTAGTCTAATCATAAGCATCTAGAAGTTACTGTTACTTCTCTTTACATGAGGGACCCTTTCAGATGAAAGTTTTACACTATCTAGAATTATAAATTAAGACATCGTATTAGATGGATGATATGGGAAGTGATTATCAACAGCACTGGAAAATGAAATAAATTTTAAAACATCCTTCTCTCTATGAAAGTCTTATGAAATAACACCTGTACTCTTTAAATCCAGCATGCAAGAGTGAAAACTGTATTAGAAGCTTTGTAACAGTAGACATTTTCCTATATTCTATTGCCAAAATTAAATATAAGGATAAAGAACACATAGTAAACTTATTTTGGGTTATGGCATTTAAAGCAGCACGTACCTTAAATGTGACATGTGTATCTGTAAGTAGGGGTCCTTCCACTTCAATAATTGGTGTTGACTGATCTCTACTGATTACATGAATATTCCCTCCTCCGGTAGGATCAATCCCATCTGCCAAGTTTTGAGCTGCTGTACCATCTGTGGTATTAAGTGCTTTAGCCAAAGTATCAAATGCCCTGGAAAAAAACAGAAAAGTAATAAACAACAAGAGAGTGCTTCCTTACACCTTAAAAAATAAATCAGAGCAGTGGTCAAATTAAACACTATAAAGCATTTCCACTTAGAGGTAACACATACAGGAACTGTTTATGCTAAGACACAAGGCCAGAATTTCATTACAACCTGGCCCCTCTGTACTGTTTGGACATTAATAAAAGGAACAGATCTGCCCATATATTGTTGGTAATAGATCTCCCCTGAAGGCAAGTAATGTGTTTGCTACTGTAAATCCTGCTACAATAGTTTTATGCTAGTAATTGTATTAGTAAAGGGGTCTCTTGCACTTACCATTCACTATCCCCCCTTCTCACCTTAGAATGTTTATTAGATAATGTGAAGATTACAGACCAAATGTGCTCTGAAGAACACCCAGCAGTCCCTATCCTTGATGTCCATTTTCTTGCAACAGTGGAGAAGAGTGTGGTTCTCTTCTAGACAATATGCCTGAACTTCCTTTCCCTTAAGATGAGATATGGCCAAACACTCCTGATCTCACAGTACAGACAGTAATGCAAGAGAGACTGGTCCCTGGAATGCTTTCTGCTCAAGCTGTTGCCTGGCCATTGCTGAAATAAGGCAGTGTAAATTCCCTTCTCACGGTAACAGAGCTTAGATTTAAAGAAGAAATTTGTGCTCCCATTTCATACCAGTGGACCACACTACAGTAAAGTCCTATTTTTTTGCCAGTATTTTTGTCAAGAGCTTTGAGGGGGATGCAAGTTGTGGGTTTTTTTTTATGCTTTCAAGAAAGAGTACGAGGTTGACACAAGTCAAAGTTGCAGTGTGAAGTATTTTTAAATATCAGTTTACTCACCTGAAGAGTTTAAATAAAAGACTTAAGAGCCTAAAGTTAAGATCCTCTTAAAAATCTTCTACTTGAGAAATAATACACAGTTTTGAAGCCATGCATTTCACTATACTGCCAATTTATGTTGTCCTTCAACCTATCCCTCCCACCCTCCTCACGCCCCAAAAAAATCCCTGAACAAAAACCCCACCAAAACCCCTCAACCATAAAAATCTCAAGCTCTGATGGAAGTTTTAAGATTCCACATTCCTTTTTCCCCATTTTTCTCATTAATAAAGACAACAAAGACATCAAACTTTCTAAACAACAACAATAAAAAAATTAAAATCTTAGTTTAACTGTATTTTCCCTACATTGCCAGCAGGTATTTATAGTAGCACAATCTCAAAAAGAAATTTGCAGTAATACAGACCCCTAAAGAGCATGGCTAAGTGTATGAAAATGGCACAGAAACTTCCATATAACAAGCTTATCAAAGAAAACAGTATTGAAGTGTTACTATTCTCAAGGTCACAAAGCAGTAATTTATTATTTTCCTGAGTCTGAAACCTGGTCTAGCGTCAGAACACTGTATCTGTAACACAGGACTAAGTTCTTCACCAAGAGGACAACAGCTAAACCTGAATTTCTGAAGGACTGTTTTTGTGTTTCATAGCAGGGAGCACTCTCTGTCTTTGGTGTCACAACACTAACTTGTCAATAAGTTTACACCACACAGAATATAAATTGCTAAAGAAAACGCCAATATAAATGCATACCGTGTAATCTCACTTGTGGATTGCTCTTCTTGTTGAACTTCAGAGGTATCACCATTATTCAGTGACTCACTGAGATTAGCAAGAGATGTTACAACATTTGCTAGTGTTCCTAAAGCACCCTGGCTTGTTTCAGCCTGGAAAGGAAGATCAAAATGATAGGTGATGTATCATACATAAATTTATCCCATTTTTAGTCCTGTGTTCTTTTTCCCTTACGTAAATCCTTCCCCCTGAACACCCACAGGAAGAACAATGGCTCACAATCACCTTTAAATCCTAGTGTAATGATCACTCCTAGCCCCAGCTGACATATCATGTGGGGAACTACCTGTGGCTGACCTGCAGAAATATGCCTGGAAAAGAAATCATGTTCCTGTTGATCAGCTCATTACTTCCGTTTGTGCACATCTTCGGGCTTACCTCAACCTTTGCTTCTCAAGATATCTGTGTATATGTGTACAGCTAAGATAATCTGAACAAATAAATAAATTTGTTTAGAATTTAACTGAAAGACATACCTTGGAGTCAGCAGCTACGAGGACTGTGCCATCATCCCTGATCAAAGGCTGCTGAATATTCACAAGCATTCCTGGATCAAGAAGACCTGCTGACCTGTTCAAAAGCATAAAGCATCTGACAGTCAATAGAATTTTACAGTCATCAGAAGAATGCATAACTACCCATGTCAGAATAAAAGGTATTATCAATTTTTAAACTGACATTTAATGAGGTTCAGGGTTTATTCATCAGGACTTAAACCTTTCATAGAGAATGGTTGAGGTTGGAAGGTACCCTAGAGATCATCTAATCCAACCTCCCTGCCATGGGCAAGGACACCTTCCAACTAGACCAGGTTGCTCAAGGCTTCATCCAGCCTGGCCTTGAACACCTCCAGGAAGGGGCATCCACAACCTCTCTGGGCAATCTAGTCCAGCGTCTCACCACCCTCCTACTGAAGAACTTCTTCCTAAGATCCAGTCTAAACCTGCTCTCCTTCAGTTTAAAACCCACTTCCACTTGTCCTGTCGCTGCACACTCTTGTGAAAAGTCCCTCTCCAGCCTTTCTGTAGGTTCCCTTCAGGTATTGGAAAGCAGTTGTAAGGTTCTCCTGGAGTCTTCTCCAGGCTGAACAATCCTAGCCTATCTTCATAGCAGAGATGCTTCAGCCCCTGGATCAACTTTTTGGGCTGCCTCTGGACTCGTTCCAACAGATCTATGTCCCTTTTATGGTGAAGACACCAGAACTGGACGCAGTATTCAAGCTGGGGTCTCCCAAGAGCAGAGTAAAGGGGGAGATTCACCTCCCTTGACCTGCTGGCCACCCCCTTCTTGGTGCATCCCAGGATGTGGCTGGCCTTCTGGGCTGCATGAGCACACTGCCAGCTCATGCTGAGCTTCATGTCAATTGACAGCCTCAAAGTCCTTCTCCTCAGGGTTCCTCTCAACCAGCTCTGTACCCAGTTTGTAATTGTGTCTGGGATTGGCCCGACACAGGTGCAGGACCCTGCACCTTGACTTGTTGAAACTCATGCCGTTTGTATTGGCCCATTTCTCAAGCCTGTCAAGGTCCTTCCGGATGGCCTCTCTTCCTCCAGTGAGTCCAGCACACCACACAGCTTAGTGTCACTGGCAAACTTGCTGAGGGTCCACTCAGTGTCACCATCCATGTCACTCACAAAGATGTTAAACAGCACTGGACCCAGAACAGACCCCTGAGGAACTCCTCTAGCCACTGGTCACCACCTGGACTTTGAGCCGTTGATTACAACTCTTTGAGTGCGACCTTCTAGACAGTTCCTTATCCACTGAGTGGTCCATCCATCAAGTCCACGTCTCTCCATCTTAAAGACAAGGATGTCATGTGGGACAGTGTCATGTAAGCCTTTATGAAACAGTTTCCAAAAAGTAGCTTGAAAGAGGAAAAGTGGAATATGTTTTCCTTTCCTCTGCAAAAATAAATGACAGCTCCCCAAACAGATATCCTCTTTTTATGCTGGTTTATTCTGTCTTAAGGAAAATTGTTGTCTTCTCATGCTCTCAGAAGTCACTTAACAGCTCTAGAGTTATGCATTAGGCTTTAGAGGAAGGCATAGCTATGCATTCCAAGTTAAACAACGGACAGCACTGAAGAAAAAGGAGTATGTCAGAAAAAACGTATTTTACGTTCCAAACTACAGCCACCATAACCAGTCATGTAATCAGGGTCTGAATAAAATCTGCTGCCTTTATATCTGCTACTATTTGACCAAACATCCCTTCCATTTGCTATATGTAATTTAGGGAGACAGAGGGAAGTCTTTGCAGCCAGCAAACGCAAGTTTATTTGTTACTTATGTAGCACTCCAAGTGTGCATAACCCAATACAAATGCTAGCCTGACAGGTTCAGGCTACAGGGAATTTATAGTTAAGCTAACGTTGTGAACTACCACAGGCAGCAAATTATCATCCTGCATGCAAATCTGAACCCTACATAAATAGAGTCACACTTAATGACTACAATATTGTTTATAGGATTGTAAGGACAAGGGAATCTCAAAGCAGCAAATGTGTCTATGAGCAGTATTTTTTAACAATCTGATTGGCAAATGAGAATGCTGAAAAACAATTCTGCAAGAAATCTGCAGTCCAGTCTTCCTAAGTGCAGTGTAATTTGTTGAACAAAGTATTTATATTAAAATAATTGAAAAAACCCCACCCTGAATATTTAGTTCTAGTATCTTTATGTGATTATCCATTCACAAACTAACTGACCCTACAGTTCCAAAAATGTGATATTTAACCTAGAGTTCTTTCTTATTCTATTCTTAAAAGACGAAACTTGCCTCTATTTATTATATGCATTTCCATATGCACTGCCTATGGAGACAACTGAGAGCATGGGAACGTCTCAAGGTGTCTTCCATACAGTAAGAGGAAGTTGCTGCTCTTGAAGCTGGTCCCTTGGGCTCTGAATCAGCAGCAGTCCCTTTTACTATTGTCTTTAGGAGAAGGAAAACCACACCCACCATTGCAGACTGGATTTCACGGAAGTGCTAACCTGAATGCTTCACAGCATAAGCCTACATGCTTTTGACTTGAGTATCACCCATTTGCTCTGCCTGTGCTTTGACCTGGCTGAACAAGAGACAGCTCTGAACTGAAAATAATCCAGTTGTACTCAGATGGAAAAACTTCCGAGGAACAGAACAGTCTGGGCTGGTCTCGGTAATGGAGACATGATTTGTGACCTGGAGCTCTTTTCCACCCAATTCTTAAAAGCAGAGGGGAAAAAATAGTACAGGTATGCCTGCAAAGTGATATAAACCAATAACTTTAAACAAGACCCATTAAAATGAGGTACTCACCGTGTCCCATCTTTATCTGCCACAAACGTTGGAGTTGCTATTAGAGGACTTCGCAGATCTTTTCTGATGTAGATTTTCTCAGTGGAAGCAGCACAGTTGGTCGGTTTTTCACGCTGCACGTCAAAGGGCTTTCTTTCACTCTGAACCGCAAAATACAGAGAGAGAAACACCCGTATTTGAAAGGAAATAATTAAACTGAAAAATACAAAAGGAAAGTAAAATTCTTACAGTAGGATTTTAGTTTGCACAGTTATGATGGTGTATAAGCTCAGTCCAAAACCGGAAATTTAATACGAAAACTGAAGAAACACAGGCTCTAATTTTACTCTACCTGTAATTATGTACATTTTTAACTAAGAAAGTCACAGATTGATCATTTGCTTTACGTTTTGCTGAACTGGAATCAGAGATTGCTGTTTCATTGGCATTTAATATGATGGGACCGTTCCGCAAAATGTATTTTCACATTGTTTATTTTTTTACAGGTAAAGCTATCCCTAAACGTCAGATGCAGTCATACATAGATGCAGATGACTCAAAACGAGGCAAAGCCAGAAGGAAGCCAGAAAAAGTCAAGACAGGCAAGTCACATGAGACATGCAGGTTAATTGCCTGGGAGATGAGTCTTTGCATGATATGCAATTCACTTGCATCCATTCATTCTACTCAATTAGTGAACAGTGTTCAAAACTAACCTTTTCAGAATTTAAAATATTTCTACTTGGTAACTGGAAGCTCAGTCTCCAGTGTGCAAAACAAGTGTGGTAAGTCTTGTAACAAAAATAGTAAGAAGCAGTATCTTTGTAATTTTAAGGGAAGTGAAAAGTGCATCTTTATAATATTATGGTATTAAACAGATTACAGAAAGTTATCCACAGTCTAAGTCACTGAACTTTACAAACTCCTCTATAGTTTGGCATAACATTTGACGGCATCGATTTTTCACCTGAAAATGAGGATAATAGAATGAATAAAAGGCTATGAAGATAATATAAACAATTATAATAAGTGTTGGACCAATAGTAAGTCTCACAACACTTGCAAATGTAAGGCATGATATAAATGGAGACAATATTTCTGTGCTATTCATTGTACCATTTATCATACAGCAGTTACTGCTTTAGAAGATTAGCATTATTAACATGCAAACAAAAGAAAAACCAACCCTCCTCTATAGCCCTTTTGAATGTAACAGTAAAAGACATGTGTGTTTCTCTCTCACGTCATCACCAGCAAGATGCATTTAGCTCCTGATTTTATTTTTGCTCATGTTGTTACTGTTAGCAAAATGTAGGTTCTTTGAAGTAGGTATATCCATTTTTGTTGGCACAGTGGATACATAAATATTAATCAGAAACCTGACCCAATGCCTAATAAAGTCAGTGAGCATACATCCTAATCATATTGGGGTAAGAAAGGTGTAACTTCTGGAAATGCAGCAGTTTCTTCTGTACAAATGTCTCCCCTTGTAGTCAGCACAGTATGTGAAAAGCACAGCAATCATCATTACAGGTCTGGAGTTCCAGAGTGCAAGTACAACAAAGTAAAATCTCTATTTACAACTTAAAGTTCTGTCTCCTTTTGAACTCAGTGGCTGGAACTTTTCCTGCCAAGATCAGAGTGGAAAGAGAAAAGTATTTGTTGCTTCACCTGAAATTCTCCATAAATTTATCGCAAAACTACCAGATAATAGTCTTCATGAAGTGCTGAAGAAGCAAAATACATCAAAGGAGGTATTTGGATGCTAGCACTGGAATTGTATGAAGCACTGCATACAAACATGAATGTATATTGTTTAAAACATTACAGTTTAGACAATGCCTCATAATACAGTGCTCACAAATGACCAAGTTAATATAAAAATATAAAAACAAACAAAAAAAAAGAGATCAACTACTTTCTATGATGGATTGAAAAGGCAGCAAAGATAAATCAGAAGTCAATTCTTAACACTGATCAGACTCAGATTTATGTGCATCCATGTCATATTTTATATTATAAATGTACACTCTTTAACATGAAGTCTAAGTGAGGCTCTAACTGGGCTCCTCAAAGACTACAGTATGAGAAATGGTCCAAATCACTACTGCACCTCAGACATATTGATGATTAAAGAAAGGTACAGCAGATGTTTTGGCTGCCAAAAGTTCTGTTTCCTTCAAGCAACATACACCAAAATGGAGAGAACATGCTACAAAGTCACAGTCCATATATTTATTATTTAGTAGGCATCGTATTACACTGGGTACTTAACACTCACATTCCATTTTCATGCCCATCTCTAGACATTTCTTAAGCCTACAAAACTGGCAGCGATTCCGATGGTGTTTATTGATGATACAGTCCTGGTTGCTACGACAACTGTAGGTCAAATTCTTCCTCACACTCCTTTTAAAGAAACCTTTGCATCCCTCGCAACTGACAGCACCATAATGACGACCTAGGAAACATATATATTACCAGACAGAAGCTATTAGTACTTTAGTGCAGACATACTTAAGCAAGTAAAACATTGTAAAAGTCACCCTTTAAATTTATTTTGTATTGCTACCATTTTGGACCACAAACACATTGTTAAAAATCTTACAGGACATTTCTTGTTTACCTACTGCCATAGCTGTTTGGTGGGAGTGAAGAGAGAAAGGCTAGGCCTATTTCTGAATGACAGGCCTGTGAAGTGGTAGTTCCCATTCTAAACAAGAACAGAAGTAGTTCTATCTGCTGTTAAGGATTATAGGCTACAGTAAAAGAACAAACAGGGATTCTTCTTTTCAGAGTTTCAAGTAATTTCAGAATATAAGTAATTTTATAATAAAATCTTAAATGCAGTCTTAATTTTAAATTCCTATACTTATCAATTCTGGTATTAATTACATAAACATTTTAAAAAGAAAAAAAGTGAGACAGAGAGACAGAAAGGTGTCTTCTCTGTAGATAAAAGCACAGCTTGCTTCCTTGGCTAGTGGAGAAGTTTTATTTTGTAGACTCCCTGTTACTGCATGGATCTGAAACACTGAGGATTCACTTGATCTCTACTTGTCTTTTTCTGTGATAGTAAAAGACCAAACTAAGAATTGTTTTCCTGGAGCAGGTAGACTTTTCTAGGTGATGTGTTTGTTTATTGTGTGGTTGCCCATAGCTGTGGGGAACTGGACAAAACGCTTCAAATACTCTCTGTTACTAGGAGGCACTCAATGATTGCTTTGTCTTTCAGCACTTGACTATCGTACATTGTAACTGAAGTACAAACTAACGGTCTTCCAGGCACAGACTAACGATTCTTTGTGCATAGATACAAAGCATTAATGTTATCTTTTTCCATTTTAGACTCAACTGCATTTGCCACCATCATGGCTAAAAAGAGTTAAACACACAAAACCTCCTCCCTTCGTCCCAATCAAGTTTCTTGAATACTACCTTCCTATGCTTCCTTACCTGATGCTTTATCGCCACAGACTACACAATATTCTACTACCTGGGGCCGCTGCACATCAGCTTTTCCCAGCAAACGTTCCACCGAAGCAGAATCTGTGACTATCTAAAACAAAATTCCAGAGCAAAAAGTGGTAGTTAGCCAATATTTTCTTCTGACATGATAGCCAGGGGCTTCACCTACAGACCTGAGAAGACGTAGCTGAATCTGAAAGTATGACATGCATAAATACAAGTTAGAGAGAGATTGTCAGTAGTGAGACTGTTGAAACACTCACAGCGAAACAAACTCCAAACAAAACTCCAGCTTTGTTCAGTACAAGTAAACTTCTTCATTTGTGTAGTCAACAGTATTCTTGCTATTACCCTCAAACAGCTGCTATATTTTAGCCAAAAATGGTTTTATTTCAGATGCTATTCCCATCTATCCCTTCTCTAGCTATTAGGGGTGTGCAGTTCAGAGGAGACAGCTGGAAGCCGAGAACCATTACAGAAATAGTTTAGCTTCCAAAGGCCTTGGATTCCAAAGCCTCTGTTTAGAGCATCCTACTTAATACACAAAAACTGAAAAAAAAAAAAAAAACAAACACAAAAACCAAAAACAAAGCACACCACACCCCATCCCTTGGTAACATCAGATAACCCATTTAGCATAGTAAAATAAATTTTAGAAGACTGTTAATACAGCTTTTCAAATATTTATGTAAGAACGATACTTCTCCCTGTAAAATATTCTCTGTTGTAACAGTAGGAACAGGGACCAGGCAGCTTTTTTAAATTATTACATTTTTTATTTTAAGACTGCTAGGAAGAAATCTGCAATTTCACTAAAGGTAGATTATTATTTATATAATTTGTTTCACAAAGCTCCTGTTGGTCTGGATTATGCCCAAGACCAACAAACAAGTAAACCAGAAGACAGTTGCTGCTCCAAAGAGCTTTTACTGCATTTTCTTGCTATCCTATTGTGAACCTAAGTTTGTTCAGTTGAGTTCTATCTGTGAACCTTGAGCAGACTACCTGACTCCTCACAAGCACCACCTTAAGTATTTGCTTATGTCTTTGGAATTTTAATGAGAACACACAACAAGGGGTGATGAATGCAATGGAATGCATGAAGAACATGAAGACAGGAGGATTTACAATAGAATAATGAAGGCTACAATTAGTATGGTCTAATCCATGCCATTAGGTATTTAGAAAACTATTGCAGTTTGTCTTAAAACAATTATAGACTTGAACAATCTAAAAAATCAAAACCTGAAAACCGAAAATCTATGGTCTGTCTCAGTTACCGTATTTACCTGAATTCTGCCTGGCACAATGTTGTCGGTGGTGGTAAAGATGAGCTGTTTAGCATTAGATGTCTCTGGTGCTGCCAGTATCACCTTTCCTGCACCAGTTCCATCTGGACTGGCTAAAATAAACTGCTGCTTTGGAGACACAGCTGAGTCCACGGCTGTCACTATTTGGATTTTTTGACCTGTTTGCTGATCTGTCACAATCTGTAAAACACATTGAAGAATTTTATGAGCCACAGTAAACTTTACCTTTTAAAATCTTTCATTTCTTCTCAGAATTATACAATACTCTCTGGTAACTGTCCTTGTGATTTATTATTTTTCTATTTGTGCATTTATTACACTGGTGCAAAGTTATTGCAGTTACCTATGTGAATGCTGAAGCATTAAACTCAAGTACATATGTATGTAATACATATATACATATGTAACTACCACACGGACAGAAAATACTAGACAGCTGTAAAAAGTGTGAGTCTGATGTTAACAATGAAGAGACATGGGGAAATCAGATACAAGCACTGATGATATATAACTAAGACAAAAAAATAGTCTGAATAAGAAGTTAATGATATTCAGGTTCATAAGAAAAACTAATGATGTCACTGTACATGCTGCAATTTGAATCTTTGAAAAATAATACTACTGAAAAAAATGTAATCATGTACAGGAAGTATAATGACAACGTCAAAACCATTTAAAAAGTGCTTCTAGGGCTGTTCATAGGGGCAGTACCCACACCCCTGATCAACACATATACCAATAAGAGTCCATTCTGTGACAGAGGCTGCATTGCCAGGACTATTCCAAATGCCCTGGAGTACAAGATCTTTTTCTCCAGCACCACCTCTGGCAGAAATACATGGAGTACTGTAAAGGGAAAAAACTCGGCACTGAAGTACTGCAACACTCTAGTAACATTAATACTTAAAACGACCCACTGTGCAGCACTCCCAAAGGTTAACTTTAGGATAAAGAGGCTAGTCTCCCAGTGGCTCCTAAATACATCGTACAGAGACAGAGAGAGCACGAGCGACAGAGAGAGGAATGCCCTTGGAGATTATGTCTGGTGTTCTGCTGAAAATGTCTGGCCACTTGCTACAGCTACAGCTCAGAAGATTTGTGTATGTAGGCTAAGTTTAGCTTCATCAAATATTCCTTACTGACTAAATAATCAATTCAATTATTATATACAGTTATCACCAAATACATGCTGAGGGAGAAAGAGAACTTTAGTTGCACTAGTGATTGGTTCCACAGACTTGAGCATGCTTTTGTAAACCTAAGTGGGAGAAGGAGAAAAAAAAAAAAGTAACATTTTATTAAAAAAAAAAAAAGGAACTTTTTTTTACTTATTGATAAGTAAGTTACTTATCAGTGCATTTCTACCTGAATGCGTTGTGGTGAAGCTACAGAGGAGTCTGTGGAAATTATCTGGATACGTTGGGAAGGGCTGGTCATCACTGAAGATTCAGATAGTGAAGTCTGAACAGTCTGCACCTGTAAATAACATACAGAATTTTAATTTACTCCTACAGTACTGAACACTTTAAAAAATACATATATTTATTAGAGATCAGATGGTCCTATAGCATGGAATCTAAATTTCTTGGAAAGGATACAATCATTAAACCAACTCGGATTTGCTTTCAATAAATTATCAGAAGATTGGCTTTTTTTGGGGAACAAAATGAATCTGATAAACGAGCAAACTGCAAAACCAAGCCACCACCACCCATCAGATAAATCTTTCAAACACTTAAATAATTACTATGTGATTCTTCAGCTTACTTAAATGCAGAAATACTTTTTTTTTCAATTTTGGATTACATATTAGCCTCATTTCTTGCAACTGTAAAAACAAAATATACCATATATACAATAATCTATCATGTTAAATATTTCACCTTTTAATAATTTTGAAGTATTTTATGAACTACGTTTTTAATTTTCATGTAGCCCAAATTTAGAAAACCTTTCTCTAGGCCCCTAAATAAAAACATCCTCGGCTCCTGAATATATGTGTGACAAGAGATATAGAGAATCTGCTGAAGAGTACACAGGAATCCTACCTGACCAAACTGGCCCTTAGTTTTTATGTCTCAGCCTTCTGGAACTGTGATGTCTATATAGCTCACTTGGAGAAAATAGCAATTTCATTTTTCAAGCAGAATAACGAACTATTTTTACCGTCCAATATTTTTAAGGTAAAAAGTTAAAATTAAGACAGCTGGTTATCTGTTTATCTGCGTTGTACACAGCAGCATAAAATTTTATTTAAAAAGAGAAAAATGAAATGATGGGAAAAGACACTAATATTTAAAAGACTGCTGACAGCAAATTTACACATGCAGCATATCCAAATATCAAGCTTGTAAATTCTAATGTTATATGTTTACACAAACATTCCATTTCAATTTGAATAAAATATGGCAGTGATGTACTCTATAAGAACAAACAGAATATGGCACTACTGTTTTCTTCTACACTCAATTTAACTTGTAGCTACTTATTTGAAAACAACACATATAAGCTAATACTCCGTTCTTTGGAAAAAGGTTCTATAATGTAAATAACCGAGCAGCCTAGATTTTTACATAAGTCTAACTAAAACTTATGTACATTTTAAAACAAATTGTATCATTTTCAATCCTTGTGAATCGTGATTTTCATAAATACTCCCTAAGCACACTTTTACGTTATCCCATGAATCAACAGGACCGTTTCAGTGGATGACTGATAATAATAATTGCATTCCATATAGGAAACTGAGAGTATCAAATTAGTGCTTAATCTCTGCAGTGACGTGCCAAAACCAGGAAGCTGACAAGTTGTTTTTATTAAATACTCTTTTAAACCATCTTCAAATTATTTGTTCATCAAAAACTTTACGGCTCGACAACATGGTCATGTCAATTTAGTCATTATTTAAGGTTGCATGGAAAAGTCCTAATTTTATAAGCTTTCCTCTTTAATATAGAAGAAAGTTCACTTGTGGTGTAAAGAAAGAAAAAACAGTTTGGATAGCAAGGAAAACCTACTATAGTTTCTTTGGGAAAGCAAAGGTTTTAAAATCCACAACACGTAATGAAGCCATACTATTCTACCCTCCTACTGTCTGTACCTTAAGTACTCCCATACACTGCAACAGTAAATCCTAAATTGAACATACTATCTCCGATTCTCTTTAATGCACAACTCACAAAAACTGCATGATAAATGGGGAAAATATGTTGGAGAGATGTAGAATCTTCCAATTATTGGATGATAAAAGGCATTCATGAAAAAAAAAAAAAAAGATTCCCAAAATCAAGACTCATAAGAGGACACATTTGAGCAATAATCTTCTTATCTTCCATGCCGAATTATTATCTAAGATATGCACCCTTTAAAATGTCTAAATCAGAGCAAGAAGATATCTTGAAACTGTTTTCCCATTCTTTCACCGTCAATTATAGAATCCTTAGCCTTTTAATGAAGCATCTTCAAACCTCACACCATAATGCACTGCAGGCAGCATGGAAAGAAATACCGAGTTCTAATTTTCCATGCTGTTGAAGGACTTGCAGCTATATTACAAAAAGAATACCAGTACATGTATGGTAACCGCACTGAAATTCTTCTGTAAACAATTTGGGACTAAACAACCATTTCTTTTTACTAGGTTTGTAAAGTACCTGCTGCAAAGGAATGCTAGTGTATACCAGTGGTTCCAGGTACTACATCAATGTGAAAACTAGTGCTTTATGCCTTAAAACACCTTCTCAGTTTTCACAGAATGGACCATATCCTCATATAAAGTTTATTTTTACTGATCAACTCCAGTCTCCTTTAATACAAGCTATTTCTCACCCTCACCACATGACCAGTATCTTGAGTCTAATGGCGAGTTCTCTAAAGTTAGGTAAATTTGAGACCAGATGCCATTATAAGCAGATATGTCCTTTTCATGCTTAAATATTCAAGGACATCTACTTATTAAACTGAAGAGAAACAACCTTTCAGGATTTTCTCTTGGCTGAGAAGATACAGTGCACCAGCACATGTAGCTTGTTCTTACACTCTTATTAACATGCAGACCTTACTTGGGATGTTGTGAATACAAAATTTTACCTTCTTTTCAGGCTTGCCTACATAATACTGAGTGGAAGAACAGCTTTAAATTTCTGACTGCTACCAAACTTCTCAAGTTTATTCTCTAGACTGAATACGCACACTGTTGGTTGATGTCAGAACAACCACCACAGTAAATAAACCAAATGCAAAAAGGGAACATATTTTGAAATACACCATTTACAAGATCAATGAAATCTAAAATCTTCTGTCATTTTGACAGCTAAATGTTTATCTTGAGCACGATCACACACCTACAAAAGATTAGAACGGGCCAATATGTGAACCCTTATTATGGTCTTACCCAGACAGTTGCACCAAATTTGACTTAAGTAAAAAAATATTAGAAAAAGAAGAAAAAAAAGGGGAAAGAAAAATAAAGGAATAGCAGTCTGCAACTAGGCAACACTACAAGGTTAACTACATACAGCTTACTATAGGAAAAATTAAGCTATCATTAGCTAGACTCCCAAATAAATTAAATCAAAGTATTCTGAAAGGAAATGGCTCGTACATACTCAAATCAGGAAGATAATGTGATTTAGCATTATATTAGGTGTCCTTGCATGATTAATGGTAACACTGACTATTCTAGTCTGTAGTTCAGAAGAAACATGACACTGTCAAACCTGTATCATGCATAAAGCAACTGCTATGGAAGCTGTACATGCAAAAGCCTAGTCCTCCAAAGTCAATGATGGTAGGCTTCTGTAATTCTAAAATATATTTAAAAAATTAAATATATTTTAATTTTGTTATGATTCGAAGGACCCTCAAATGAGACTTCAAGAGATGAGAAAAGAAACAAAGCAGGCCATGTATCACAGAAAACTTAACTGCAGGAGATTTTACAAAGGGTTAATCAACAATTACTTTAAAATAACCACTAACACTGACTTGGACTTAGTAAAAAAATAACAAAAATAATGTAAAACACAGTTCAAAACCTCCTAATATCCCTACACAAAGCACATCAATAAACTTATTTGAAGAGACGGGAAAAATAAACTGCTTTAATACAAATAGTACTGTTTTCTTCCTGGAGATCCCTAGCTGTACTCTGTACAGTACTGTACTTACAGTGTCAAATTCTTCCTGCAGTCTTATTTACATTTTTCCTTAGCAAACTTCCGAGGGCAAAACAATCCGAGAGAAGTGTCGAGGTCACTTTTACTGAGATCACAGATATTTTCATCCAGTCTCCATTATTGAAATCCAGCCTCCATTACTGAGGATTTCAACCACAGAAAGCAGCCAGTATTGTTTTTAAATGCCCTCTGTGTGACCCTGTTCCTCTGAAGGTCAAGTACACTATCATTCCCTGTAACCAAGGAAGCAGAATCGACGTGTTCCTGCTGTTTTGCCAGCTGCTGAAAGAGTTTAGCTAATAGCACGATGAATTTCATCTGGGGGATGCAGTCCCTGGTTATCAAGCTTCCCCTTCCCCCTGTTCTCCGTTATGAAACCCCTGAACCTGCTTACTCTCTGTCAATTGTAAAGCAGCAAAATGAAATCTGAGCTTCAAGTTTGCCTGTACCTTATTTTCAAATCAGCAAAACTGACAGGAAAATCCACCACATTACCTGTAGTACACCTTTAGCCTTTAAAGTTCATTATGCTAATATCTTTAAAGGAACACAGGCCATCCTAAACAAGTCCGGAGCCCTCAAATATGAAGTACCATAGTCACTCTTAATACACTTGGGAATTCATATAGTGAATTCATGACACATCTGATTAATTAAACTCCACAACAGAACATTCGTATGAGACTGCAGTGAAGGCTGACAACAGGTGAAAACAAAGTATTTTTAAATTCTTACAGAATGAAATTTGTTAGAGTTATGGTATGCAAAGTTTTGAGAAAAGTGACCATTTTTGAGAAGTTTTACAACAGTCAACTTGAATGCAGTGCAGTTGCACTACAAAGCCTTATGCAACAAGTGCACAACTTTGGTGCCTTTAAATAGCATTCAAAGGACTCCAGGTCTTTAAGAGGAACATTTGGACCTGCAGAGAGTCAAGAACACACTTTATGTGACAGATATCGAGTATATTTTCAGTCATATAGCAAAACATACTTTCAGAAAGGCCCAAGGTTTTGATATGTTCTCGTCAGGGCACTGATGCAACCAAAATCTCCAGTGATGGTGTAAACAAGACCCCAGCAAGCACAAGGCTCAGTCAATACAGCCATCGCCTGTGATTCTTCCCCTGTAGTCTCTGAGAGAGAAAAAAGATGCACCGGGAATAGTCTGTGGCTCTGATGGAGCCAGAAAAGTACAGTTTTGGTAATTACTAGAAGTTCTTCCTGGTCACATCAGAGCTGACACTTGAAAGAGGAAACGACAGAGTAAGAGTTCTGCTTAGTAACTTTGCATTAAAAACTAAGGCACTACACAGGGAATAATACATCTCCACTTCATAAACAAACACATTTTGCTTAAACAATATGCAAATCAAATGTAAGCTGGTGCCCAGACTGAACCAGGGCTGCTAAGATATTGCACAGTGACAGTACTAAAATATTTCAGAAAAGAAGCATTACTTATTTTTGCATTAAGGCTTAAATATTTGTTATGCTTTTCTAAAGTTACTCAGGATGAGGAGGAATTGCTGAAATTCCCTCTGACTTCCCTAGCTGCTCTCTGTTCTCCAGTCTCACCAACCGTAATTAAAGGCAACTGCAGCCACCAAAAATGAAACCCTTTCACCCAATCTGTTCAGAAATACAGTTGGAAAAATGCAACAAGCAACACTGACACAAAGCAGAAACAGGCAACAGCAGTGAAACTATTTCAAACTATTACAGCGACAATTTTACAAAGTCCTAAAAACAGACTAAGGACAATAATACATGCAGTACTGGAGTGCATTCAGTAACTTCTGTGACACAGGCAGTTCCATGGAAAACAAACCGGAAGA
>NW_008587697.1:37374-41332 GCF_000691845.1 Merops nubicus
GAAAGAACAACAACATATGCCCTGCTTGCATGACAGTCTGATTTGGAGCTTGGCATCATAATTCTCAATAAATCCATGCACTACAAGTGGGGCAAGTACGCTGAAAAAAAAAACGAAGATATAACTAAACCTGCCAATATTTGCCTTAAGTTATCCTGTTTGCAACTTGTCTCTCATAACTTTAAATTCAGACCATGATTAATGTCTCTCTCCTTCCATTTAATTTTCATCAATGAAAAGGAATATATTCCAAAAAAGCCTCTCATTTTTTTAAGGCCAGTGCCAAGTTTCATGCTACATTTTCTCTGAGAAACAGCGAGTACAAATACAGAATTTTAGCATACTTGAGGAAAACTAGCGATGTATTTACCTGTATTAAAACCTGTATCTGACTGAAGACACAAATACCAGGCAGCCAGCCATTCATACAGAAATGTTCAACATTAGCATGGTCATAGCATTGACTAATTCTTAATGACATAATGCTGCTTAACTGTTTTTCTATGAACAAAGCTTTCATGGTGTTATGCAGTGGACAGGCATATAATTTAAGAAGAAACTGAATACTATAAAGATATGAAGCCCTCTATTTACCCACCGGCCAGGAAGAAATCACAGAGCTTCATACACTCTTGAGATGGAGCGATCTCTCCAGTGGCAAGATACAACCATCAGACTATGTTACCACGGTGCATTTCCTGCACGAGGAATTACAAATGTCACATATTTTATGTGCCTTAAATGTGATTATAGCACTCAAGTTCTACCAAAATAGTATAAGGTTTGCTAGTATTTCCACTACAGGTCTTTATTTCCAAGTTTGTTTGGAAGCGTTTTTTAAAAACGCAGCTTGCCAAATTGATACCTGGCATAGCAAACTAGAGTGAAAATTCACTTGTCTGTTTTCAGTGTGAAATTTTTTAGTTTCTTGAAACCATTCCTTAGGTTTTACTTTCAGGATACTCAGTAGACTATTTTTATATAGGAAAGAACCAACATTTTTTTAGGGACACATTGTTCCAAGTAGTAAATCTTGAATCCACTTCTGAAAACACAATGACACATATTTCTTTCATATATAGAGCTTCTTCTTGAACTAAACCCATTTTTTAATATCCAGGTGTTACCTTAGTTTAATGCGTCAAAAAAATAACCCCAAATTAATTTCTGCAAAGTAGCCTTGTACTACAGAGGTCTCAGCCTACTTGCCCATCATAACTTACTAAATCCTTTAATTATGTTATCATATGATAAATCATAGTAAATTTTAAGGGTATTAAATGAAATCATTTTAATCAGACAACAATTGGAGTTACTTTTTGGCTGACGTTTGCATAGTGCAGGAGATCCATAGGTGGTTTTCTATGGCCGTGTTCACATGCAGTTTCAGTGGTTGAGCTGATCTAGACAGTTTAGCTGTTGAGCATCCAAGCTTCAGTGAACATACCTCAAAGACAAGACACCACTTTAAGTAGATCTTGTGCTCTTTTTCTCATATGTGTAGGCAGAAAATTTAAAGCCTCATTTAAGTTAATCACCCTACTGTAAACTCAACAGTGCATAAGTAAAACAGGCAATTTCAAACAGTTATGAATTTAGATGACAAGAGACAAGCAGAAACCTTTCACATCCAGAATAGTCAAGCTAATCATCAAATGACCAGAAACCTTGTTGTATTTGTTGTTGGTTTTTTTTTGTTTGTTTGTTTGTTTTAAAAACAAACCTTAATACAACCAAGTTTCTCTGCAGTTCATGTTGGATTTCCTACTTCTATTCTTAATATGGAGACCACCAGAATGAAGTAAGGTAAAAAAACCACATACTGGTTGCACTGGTTTCCTGTTTGTCCCCAAGCGTAAACCAGTACAGCTCTGTAAAGATTTTCTGTTCCATTTGTGCTTAACTGTAAACAGCAAGGACTCCCTAATATGTCTTTAATTTAAAAAGCTCATACACAAACTGTTGTGATATCATCTGTCACTCACCTCAGCCACCTGCTGAGTCTCCACTACCTGCTGAGTCAGCACCTCCATATTGGTTGCCATGGCGAAACAAGATCATTAGAGTACCTGTTTAAAAAGATGCCAGCAACTTCCATCAGCCACAACAGTTAAGGCTTTTTCTTCTCATTAAAGAAAGCTCTGATATGACTTTTTGATAATTTACACTACTTTTTGACATATCTGACAAATAAAAAGAATGCCATGGATGTGTGCCCACATGTGTATACACGTGTACGTACTGTACACGCGTACTGGAACCAGACTGCTCAAAGAGCTGAGGCACACAGTTATTCTTCAACTTTACAAAGCCTCTAATATACTCTTTTACTCTATTATTTAAAATGCAAAGAGGAGATGTTAATTTCATTAAAAAGACTAATTTGAGTTCAGCTAATGATTGTAGTCTGTGGAATTCACAGATCTCTAAGATGCTTTCCTCAACTCAAGGGAAGAGAAACCTTACAGTTACACTGCTTCTGCACTACAGGCTGAACAAGGCAACAGCAACCTAAGAATGCTGTTTTGAGTGTATTTTTGAGGCAGTATGTCAAACATTCATCCATATTGTTACAGTAATATTGCACTATAAACTGTCATTTCTAAAATGTTACTATCTAAATTATTTTTTATTATAATGTGATTATTATCACTCTGAAAAGAAAATACTGCAGAATTGTTTTATCCTGTTGTGACTCTCTGCACTTTAGAATCTTCATAATTTTTTTTTTAAAAAAACATCAGAGCAATCTCTAGCACTAACCCCCTTCCCTGCCTTCAAATGCAATTTCTACAAAGCTAGTGTTGTCGAAAATGCCAAAATTCATTGTTAAATAGATTAAACTATGTTTCAATAAATAAAATGTGAAAGTTATTTTGTATATGTCAATGGAAGACTATTCTTAACAATGCATAATCCAAGCTGAGATATTCCTTACGGAAATCCTATGTATGCCAGTTTCTCAGTCAGCCTGTCATTTTTATTCAGGTGTTCCACTTGCACAGTAAGCTTATGAACCATTTCTACTAGACCCATCTAATTTACAGCTTGTGGATGTTTTCTCAGTTGTTCAGCAAGTGTTTTCACTTATTGATGAACATAAAAAATGAAAGTAAGACAACCATATCTTATCTAGCGCTCGTAACATGCTATTTACTCAGTGCTTTAAGATCAAGGAAGCTCTGAAGATGAGATATTTTGCTCATAAGAGTATCTTTCTAAGGCCCGATGAAGTCTTTGCTGCGGTAAGGCTCTGACAGATCTCCTGTTGGTATTGTTAAACACCAAGTTTTTTTTTTAATTTTGACGTTCCAAAAAAAGCAGTGACCTGAGGCTATCTGATCATATACATTTGGAAGCGCAGAAACATACACCACCAAGCCAAGTAATCTTGTTAATGACTCTTGTCTCCCAAAACATGACATGAGGCAGACTCGACTTCCTCACAACACCCCTGTTCTTAAGGTCATAAAAAAAAAAATCAAATCCAACTAAGGAGGAACCTAAAAACTGCAATGAGACACCTGGAACTCCAGGGAAATATTTTCAGTGTAATAGGGTGGCAGCTAACTCCATGTGTGTAGATGGGCTGCTGTCCAAAAGATAGCATAAACCCATTGATATCTCCTAAGTTGTAGTGAAAGTTCAAGAAAAGCCATTCACTTGGAGATATTCTACAAATATGATCCTGCTAGTATGACATGGCAAAAGGCTCAATTCGAGCTTAACGAAACTTGTTGCTTAATCTTAAGGAAACCAGGTTCGTCACCCTGCGTGCTTCACTCGGCTCCACAGAGCAGCAGGCCGGCACGGCTCGCCTCAGCAGGGGTTTGGGAACGGAGACAGGAAAGGCGGGGCTCGCAGGTCAGGCTCTGTGGCAGAAAGCCACCACGAATCCTTGCAACAACTCACACGACGGAATGCGGCGTCGCCCGCGCCCGGGCCGGGCAGCGCCGCC
>NW_008587698.1:0-10937 GCF_000691845.1 Merops nubicus
CTTAGTATATTTTTATTTGAATAGTCATCTTCTCTTGGTCTGCTCCACCATCAACAGTGTAAAAGATTATACTGATCAGAAAATGAATGATGAACCCTTTTTAGGGTGTTTTTGAGCCCTTTTTAGGTTTTTTTTGGGGGTTTTTTGAGCCCTTTTTAGTTTTTTTTTTTGGTTTTTTTTGGAGCCCTTTTTAGGGGTTTTTTTGGAGCCCTTTTTAGGGTTTTTTGGAGCCCTTTTTGGGGTTTTTTGGAGCCCTTTTTAGGTTTTTTTGGGGTTTTTACTTCCCTTGGTCTACTCCACCACCAACACTGTAAAAAGATTATACTGATTAGAAAATGAATGATGAGCCCTTTTTAGGGTTTTTTTGAGCCCTTTTTAGGGTTTTTCTGGGGTTTTTTGGAGCCCTTTTTGGGTTTTTTTTTTGAGCCCTTTTTAGTTTTTTTGGGGGGTTTTTTTGGAGCCCTTTTTAGGGTTTTTTGGAGCCCTTTTTAGGGTTTTTTGGAGCCCTTTTTAGGGTTTTTTATCCCCTTTTTTTTTTTTTAGCTTTTCTAAATTACTCTTTGAAGACTACAAAAAGATTCAAGTGCTCTTAACCCACAGCTATTTGAAACTAGTTTAAATAATCAGAGATTTCATGGGCACTGCAAAAAAAGAGCTCGACAGAAAAGCAGTTGGGGGATTGGAGCAGATTTCACACAAAAAAACTGTCTCGTGTCTGTCAGCTGGAAGTCAGAAACAGGTTCCTTGCATGTTCTTTGATATCTTAAAGGAAGGATTGTAACAGCACTAATTTAATTACATAAAGAGAACAGAAAATGTGCTTTCTGGGGGAACAGTTGGATGTGGTGTCTTGCTGTACACCTCCAAGGTGGAACAAGCAAGGGAGAAATTGCAATTCTTCAAGGTTCTTTCCAGACTTCAATGCAACCTTCTAGTGCTCTGCTGTTCCACCAAGGCTCCTGGCTTGTAGGAAACCTCCACCATCTGTGCAGACCCCTACTGCTTGGTGGAAACTACCCTTAGGCATGAAATTCTCTGCCTGTAAATTGTTGGTCCAACAAAATGCCATATGCCAAGCTAAAGCTGACAACCTCATCTCCAGTCAAAACACTGTGCATGAATGATGTGCTGAAACCTGTTTTTGTTCTTTTTATTTCCCAGAGCAAATAAAAGCAGAGCCTGGCATCCAGTTTCAAGAATGTGTTTGCAGATCCTAGTGGTTCTCCAGGTCTCACAGCTCATAGAATCCTTTAGGTTGGAAGGGACCTCCAAGATCATCAAGTCCAACCCTTGAGCCATTAGGGCTCTAAAGTCCTCTGCTCAAACAGATCAGAATCTGTCAGGGCTGGAAGGGACCCCAAGGATCCCCCAGTTCCAACCCCCCTGCCATGAGCAGGGACACCTCCCACTAGATCAGGCTGCCCAGAGCCTCCTCCAGCCTGGCCTTAAAGACCACAAGCTGTGTCCTCATCCCTGGCCAGTTTTCCAAAGAAAGTGTGAGGTTGTGGAGACTTCAGATACAGCTGAAGAATATGTCTCATATTATGGGCTACTCCAATCTGTTGGTGTTTCCTCAGCTATCTTAGGCTTTCTTCTTCAGCTGGATTGTTGGGCAGTGGGAGTGTAGGGCCATGAGCAGACGACCACAGGTCTTTGATCAGATCCCACATCCCCAATTGTTGTAGGTGCAGTCAAACTAGAAAACAGGTTATCCCACCCCACCAGGCCAGAGGAGCTCTGTCTGGGCAAGGGTGACCTCTGGTGTAGGGCCATGAGCAGAGGACCACAGGGCTTTGATGAGATCTCCCATCCCCAACTGTTGTAGGTGCAGTCAAACTAGATAACAGAGGTTATCCCACCCCACCAGGCCAGAGCTCTGTCTGGGCAAGGGTGACCTCTGCAGAGGACATGGTAGGAACAGGCCCTGAGCTTTGCTGTGTTCAGCTTTGCCACCCTGCCTGTTGCAGGGAGAGGCTGAGGAGGCTCCTTCTCCTCCAGCTGAACTGGTTCTTCTGCCACCACACCTGTAGGCACATCTTGGACAGAAACATCTTCTTTATGACATATCCTCTAACCCTCCCACTCAGCAGAGCCACCAGCAGCTTGGGGAAGAGGTGCTGAACGTTGTTGCTCCAACCCTGACAGATTCTGATTCTGTTTCAGCAGAGGACTCAGGAGTGTTGGCTTGATGGTTGGACTGGATGATCTTGGAGGTCTCTTCCAACCTAAAGGATTCTAGGATTCTATGAGAAGCATTGCTCTGATGCAGCCTGAAAGACCCTGAAGGGTTTCTTGGCTCTCACACAACAATGCAATCCTCCCTGAGAAGGTCAGATACATTCTTCAGAACAACATTCAGGCTGATGTGTGATGCCAAGACAGGGTGAGGGGAAGCAGCAAGTGACCCTCTCTGCAGCTGGACCATTGGATTGTCCAAGACTGCCCAAAAAAGTACTATTTTGTGGCATGGATTTCTGTTATTCTCTAAGTGGAAAGCTCAAACTCCTTCCTGGAATAAACCAAGCTAGAGCATGGATGCACACAGTACATGGAGTTGTTCTTCTCCAGGCAAACAGCCCCAAACCAAGCATGTGTTGTATGTTCTGTGTCTGGTTTTGAGGAGTCAGATGCAAAATTCAGCTGAATCTTAAAAAAATAGTTGTGTTTCTCTCCTCTTGATAGCCCTTGTCACAGAGTTTTGCTACCCTCTGCCCATGATGTGACAACAGGGTTACTCATTTCCTCACTCTCTTCCTGGTCTTCAAATCCTTGCCCACTCTCCTCAGCCCCAAGAGCTTTACCTCAGACAAGTTCCTGCAGGTCACACGTGTTGAAAGGGATATTTTTCTGAGGGCTGTGGTTCCTGGGGACTCTTGTTTGGGCGACTGCTTTTGCTGGTGTTTAAAACCAGTCTTGGATTTCAAGCCCCAAGCTGGTTTCAGACAATGTCTGGAATGCAGAACTGATCAGATGTTGTGGCAGACAGATGCTCTGAGGACTCCTGAGGCTGGCTGGGCTTGGTGAATGCCCTTTCACCCCACACTCACACAGGGAGGTTTCTAATCTATTAGATGTTGCCTCTTCAGAATGAAAACTCCTTTAAAGGAGGATTTTTTTTAGAAGAGACACGTTATTCTAATCAGATGCCTGTGTGATCTTTGCAGCAGAGAGGCCAGGGATTGCTGGCAAGCTTTATTGAGTATGACTTAAATGCATTAAATTAGAAAGCACTCAATTTAGCTGGTTGTTTTTCCTGATTTGCTTGGCTACTCCAACCACCTCCCCCTCCCACTCCTTTGTTGTGATGGAGATGAGGCTGGCATGCAGAAAAGACCACACGTCAGCACATTCAGGGTCCTAAAGGCAAGATGCAGCTCTGATTGCACAGCACAATGATGAAGAGAATTCCAGGGCTTCCTAATTAACCCATCTAATTTATCTTCCCACCGTATGGAAGTGAAATAGAAGTGAGAAGTGATTCAAGGCTTCATTTTCAGGCCAGCCTGGTGATTCTCATGGAGCTTTTCCACCTGGGATTGAAAAGCAAGCTCAGGTAGAACTGTTGCCACCTCCAGCTATTTGCTGGGGCAAAGGGGAGGGAGGAGAGATGTGAGTGCACAGGGAAGTGTTTTGCAGGTGCAGACACAGAGGTGCAGTTTTTACAGCTGAAAAACTTCATCAGGCAAAAAGGGAAAGCCCAGACCTTGCCCTGTTTGAAATGTTTCCTCTTCATAATGATTTCTAGCACTATAATTTAGGGGAAATCTGTAGGGTAAGTGTGGCCACGGGGCTGTTCCTCCAGCTCAGTGGGGGTTTAGGAGAGCCAGGTATGGCTGAAGTCCTTTGGGATTGTCCCCAGTTGGGTTCTCCATTGAAAGGGAGATGTTGGGTTAGAAATATTGAAGTTTTGGGTTCCCCTATTGACTGCAAGGAGTCTCCTGAAGAAAAGAGGCTTATTAGCTCTGGCCCTGCAAGAAGCAGTTTTCAGGGGGGGTGAAGGAGGGAGGATTTAGGTGACAAGCCCCTTTCCCAGGGTTTGCACGCTCCTGGCATGTCAATCAGCCCTCAAACCTTTCCCTCATCCTCTCTCTCATCTGGGATCCCCCAGCATCCCACTAGAACAGCACCCAGTGACAGCTCTGTGCTGCTCTGCTCCTTCTCTGGAGGGGAGCACCCTGTTTTCAAGGCAGTGAAGAGACAAAGAAAGGGAGAAGGAGAAGGAGGGAGCTGTGCCAGCCCCAGGACCTGCTCCCAGCCCCGTGACTGTGACAGAGGAGCAGACAGCACCTCCTTGCTCTGGGAAAAATGAGGTCAAGGCAGAGACAAAAAGGCAGCTGTCTGGTCATTGTTTTCTTGACAGTGGTTTGATAAAAGATATCCCCAGTCACAGGGTCTCCAGGAAAGGGATTTAGACATATGCAAAACAGTCTGAGGACCTGTCCATCTTACCTGATGGCTTGACAAGCCCTGGAAGGGGGCCAGTCTCCTTGACAACTGCTTCTTGGTCAGAGAAGAGAAATGAGTCCTGGGATTTGGGCTGCAAGACCACTGCTGCCTTGTCCAGAGCTTGGGCATCACTCTGGGATGCAAATTATCCAGCTACAGCTCTGGGTTTCCTTTCTCCCAGGCTTCCAGCTCTCCTGTTCCTAAGCTGATCAGTAAATAGCCCAGGAAAGGCTGCAGTGGGAGGTGTCCCAGTCACTCAAGGAGACTTCTTGCTTCCTCAGCACCATGACTTCACCATCCCACAGTTCTGTTGCAACAGGCTGAGGTGTCACTAGCACAGACTGTCATACAAACATATATCAAAGGTAAAATAAGGTGAAGAGACAATTTGTGCCTGGTTCTATATTCCATATATTCATATATATACACTTATAAATTATATGAGCCATTTATACACGTGCACACATACATGTACATGCACAGACACACATAGATACATGGAATTCATTAGAATTGATTCCCAGAGCCTTTAAAGGTGTCTGAAATGAGCCCAAAATGACCTTTCCTGAGATGGTTTTGTGGATATTTACACAGGATATGCAGCAATAAGGCTGGTGATGGAAAGTCTTGAAAACACCATCCCAATAGTACTTACACAACACTTTGAAGCTTCCAAGTGTGCTGAAAACAACTCTCCTGAGGTAGCACTTCCCAAATGGATTATGAAGGAAGAAATGCCACCATTATCAGCAACTGGCTTCTATTTTTCAGGGAATAAAGAAATGAAAGGCTTGAGCTCCAAGCTGAAATCTTGAGGTTTTAAGGAAAAAAGAGGCTTGCCCTTGGGGAAGGCTGTGAGCTCTCCTCCTGGTGGCTGTGAAGGTCTCCAGTGTCCTCACTGAAGGAAGAAGTGGCACCATTATCAGCAACTGGCTTCCATTTTTCAGGGAATAAAGAAATGAAAGCTGAAATCTTGAGGTTTTAAGGAAAAAAGAGGCTTGCCCTTGGGGAAGGCTGTGAGCTCTCCTCGTGGTGGCTGTGAAGGTCTCCAGTGTCCTCACTGGGTGAGGAGAGGTAGTTTTAGCCTAGACATGTTTTTCCACCCTGAGAATGTTTACTAATAACCCTCTGAGTATTAAATGCAGGCTGAATTAGCATGAAATGCTCTGCTGAATTAAGACCCAGAGCAAACAAGTTCAGCCCACGGAAAATTCAGCTGGTGAAAAGGAAGAAAAAAGGAACTAACCCATTTTTGTGTTGTCTGTGCCAACGAGTGAAACAAAAGCCTGTGGGATTACATTTCACTGAAATAAAAGTCACAGGAGAGGCAGCAAGACAAGAGTTGTGAGTCAGTGACACAGTGCTGGATGCTTTTGGCTCTGTGTGCACTGGCAAGCAAGAGCTCAGCACAGTCCCACAGCTCCTGGATGCTTCTGGTGGCCCTGCTCATGGCAGGGGGGTTGGAACTGGGGGATCCTTGGGGTCCCTTCCAACCCTGACAGATTCTGATCTGTTTTAGCAGAGGACTTTAGAGCCTTAATGGCTCAATGGTTGGACTTGATGATCTTGGAGGTCCCTTCCAACCTAAAGGATTCTAGGATTCTATGACTGATGCTACTGCTGAGAAGCTGTGAGCAACCAAGCTAGAAGCAATGGTGCAAATGGCACTAAAGTTCCTTGCAACAGGGTACAACTTTCACTGCAATATATCCTCCTTTAAAGCACAGGTGGCCAAAAAAACCCCTTTGCTGAGTTTTTCCCTTCTGCTTGAGCAGCTCAGAGAAGTTATAACAACTCTTGCTCTCCTTCCCCCTCAGAGTAGAGCTTTAATTTTCAATTTCATCCTATACTAGAAGGAACACAAAGGAGAGCAAATGACAGAATAAATCTACAGAGGGAAAGAAAACAATGGAGAGATTTCATGGGTATCTTTTGCTGACTGCTTGTCCCAGTAGGAAGGACATTAGTGGTATGCATGGAGGAAAGATTTTATCATCCCCTTCCAAAGCACATGGGAATGATGTGAGGTGGCTGGCCACCAGGAGGATAAACAGATCAATTCATTCACTCACAGGATATGATGCAGCAAAGAAAGGAGGAAGCCCAGTCAGAAAACAGACCATGGGAGGAGGAATAAGCCAGGTCACCAGTCCAATCCCAGTCACGTAGCAATTGCCAAGGAAAAGCCACATTACAGACATAATCCTCTCTGTCCTGCTCTTGATCTTGTCCTGCTGTCACTAGGAACTCTACTTGGAGAGTCAAGGAGCCCTTCCCATAACTGGAAACCCCACACAGCACACCCACTATGCAGATAAGCTCCCCAACACCTCTACAAGCAGAGCCAGTACTCTGAAAACCAGGACTGAAAAAGAAGACACCATAAACAACAACACTCCTGGGTACCCTCACATCTTGTTTTCTCACTGAGGACTTCAAAAGCAACCAGGTATCCTCCTCAAAAGCATGCCATAACTCAGCAAGGGGTTTGAGGTTAGTGTGAGAAGACTGAGTGAAATAAAAATGGCCCTTAATTCTGTCAAGGAGCTCAGGCTAGACAACTAGTTCCTCCCTGGACCCAAAGATTTATGAATTTGTACAGGTATTGGCTGGCACGAAGAGCTTCAAGCCAAAAGAAAGTCTTAGTTGCAGTTTCTCCTCTGGCTTCCCCCCATGATCCAGCCCTTGAAGGGGCACCAGGGACAATTTGCTTTCTAGAGAGTGGCAGAAGTTATCTCCTTATACTTGCTGCAGAACTGGGGGAGAGTGAGAGGCTGCTGCAGACATCAGACTCCAGGAAGAGCAAGCAGCACCTCTGTAAGGCTGTGTCCTTTGAGATGCATGCAGGTTCCACCATGCTGCTCAGACAGAGCTGAGTGGTGGCAGGAAGATGAGACCCAAGCAGAGGATTGTGGTGATCGTGTCTCTTTTGGACAAGGGAGAAGTTTTCCTGCCTGAGTGTCCTCTCCACCATCAGGGGGATGCTCTCTTGCTATTTCTTTGGATCCCTGGGCATTTCTGAGGCTGTCAGTGGAGAAGACATGCTACACTGGCTTCACTCTAGGAGGATCTTTAGAGGACTGGCCAAATCTGCCTGGATGAAAATGGCAAGTTTGAAGTGGAGATCTCATGCTTAATCATGGTCAGCTCCTGGTGTAGATGGGAGAAGAAGTTGATGGGTCGCTCCAGCATCTTGCAAAACATCATCTGACCCTCCAGGGCTGGAAAAGGCCCCTCCTGAAGGGGGCTGCATCCAGAGCAGCATGGGCAGAGATGGAGAGAGGGGATCCTGCCCCTCTGCTCTGCCCTGGGAGACCTCCCCTGGAGTCTGTGTCCAGCTCTGCAGCCCCAGCACAAGGAGGACATGAGGAAAAAGTTCTTCAGTGTGAGGGTGACAGATCCCTGGAATAGGTTGCCCAGAGAGGTGCTGGAGGCCCCATCCCTGGGGACATTCCAGACCAGGCTGGATGAAGCTCTGAGCAGCTTGATCTAGTTGGAGATGTCCCTGCTTGTGGTGGGGGGTTGGACTAGATGAGCTTTGGAGGTCCCTTCCACCCAGACACTCTGTGATTCCATGATTCTATGTCTCTATGATTCTCTCAGCTGCCCTGCTCTGCTCTGCCAGCTCCTGTGCAGGCAGCAGTGGTTATTTTCTCATATTTTCCTAATTAGGGGGATAGAAAAACCAATATCCACACGCCTCATCTCCTGGGAGGAGGTTGGATTTTAACACACAACTCAAGGAAAAGATAGAGCTATCTCCTGCAGGACCCAGGCTAATCTCCCTTCTCCAGAGAGGGGATTAGGGTCAGGGGTGTAGGATTTGCAGTTTTAATCAGAGGAGCTTCAGTCACTTCCATTGTCTGCTCCAGATGACTCTGGCATCTCCATATCCTCCCATCCCTCTGGATAAGGAGGAGCTGGGGGTTGGATCTTATCTTATTGATACCAGCAGCCTTTGATGGCTGTAGGGCAATGGGCAGTAACAGGCTGCTGCTTCTCTTTCCAGGGGGAAAGTGGAGGTTTCCTTGGCACTGAATTCCAGCCCTGCTTTCTTCCAGCAACCTCAAGAACTTAAGGAACTTTTTTTTTCCTGTAGAGTAGTGTCTACCTCTTGGACCTCATCGTGGCTTGAAGCTCACAGAAGGAAGCCCAGAGGTTGAAGGGGAAAAAAAATTAGTCTTCTATAAGAGTGGATGGTAGATGTGATAATCACCTTGGCTGAGGAGTTCACACAGTGCTCCACCCACCATGCAACAGAGAGAAGCTTCATTTTGGTTTTGATGGGGTATCTGGGAAGAAAATTTGTTCAGGTGAGTTGCAGAGAAGATTTTTTTGAATTAAAAACTGTGAGAGATCACTAGCTTCTTTTTTATTATATTTTTTTTCCCTGAAAAAGATATTTTGGGGTCATACATTGATTCTGACTGTGTTTTCCCTTTCTCCTTTGGTGAAGTTTGAGGTGAGCTGTCTGGTTATATCCTTGAGGGAGGACAACAAAGGGGGAGAACTACAGAAAGACCTGAAAGCCTTGACCTTTTCCAACTTCCAAAGGACCTTTTCAATCTGTTGTGACATTGTCCCCTGCTGTGAAAATCATCGACAGCCACGGGATGGTTTTTTCCTAAAGGAAAATGAAAGTCTATTCCAGAATTTCCAAAATTCTGGTGACACCAAAGTGAAATGCCACCCTCAGATGTGCAGCTGAGGCCACTCCTAGAATCAGGGAATCATGTCCCACATGAGGACCTCTTACTTGCTAGGGAAAATAGCCCTGAGTGATTTCTCAGGAGCAGCAGTGATCCAGAAAGAGATAAAACACGTGCATAGATGGTTTTCTAAGTCAAAAAGTGAATTAATCCCTCAGCACTGGTGGGTTTATAGGGATTGAGCACAGATGTGTTTATGTTTGGTTTGGTATCTCAGCCCAGAGATACCAGAATCTCCATCCACTGGTGCATGAGGGCTGCTCTTTATTCCTTGAAGTGTCCTGACAGGGCTGAAAAGGGCTCTGAGAAGCTGGAATTGTACATCAGGATCTGAAGGGGGCTCCAGGAAAGCTGGGGAGGGACTTTTTAGGCTGTGGGGCAGTGGCAGGACTGGGGGGAATGGGGCAAAGCTGGCAGTGGGGAGATTCAGACTGGCCGTGAGGAAGAAGTTCTTCCCCAGGAGAGTGGGGAGAGCCTGGGAGGGGTTGCCCAGGGAGGGGGTTGAGGCCCCATCCCTGGGGGTCTTGAAGGCCAGGCTGGAGGAGGCTCTGGGCAGCCTGATCTAGTGGGAGGTGTCCCTGCTCATGGCAGGGGGGTTGGAACTGGGGGATCCTTGGGGTCCCTTCCAACCCTGACAGATTCTGATCTGTTTTAGAGCACTAATGGCTCAATGGTTGGACTTGATGATCTTGGAGGTCCCTTCCAACCTAAAGGATTCTATGATTCTCTCCTGGGAGAAACCCCCAAATTTGCACAAGACTCTCTTGTAGCTGTACCAGTTGTTTTGGGTTAACCTCAGTCGTGTCAGTGATCCTAGTAGGGCCTTTGTCCAACTTCTCCTGCACTGCTTGGTGCCAGGCTCTTCAGCTTTCAGTCAAAGCTGATCTTTTCAGAAATCAATCTGGAAGCAAATTGCATTTACATTCAGTCTTTTTGTCTCTAAAGCAGTTTTCTTTGATGCAATAAGTTTGCAGAATTAATTTCTTCTGAGAGTCTTTATTGTATTTTGTTAAGAGGAGCCAGGCTGTTCCACTGGAGCATTTCTACCACAGCCTTGTGAATTCAGAGAGGTTTTAATCTCTCAGTTTCTCTCATGAAATTTAGTGGCTTAAAAAAACGTGGCTCTGCATGGACAGTTACAGGCATGAAGAATGTATCATGGGTTCAAAAATACTCACATCCTGCCTGGATCCACCCTTGTTTTGCCTGTAGCTCTAGGAAAACCACTTATTTTTTTAACAATTGTCTGCAGCCTCCTGTATTACCCTGTCACTTCCAGAAAATAGGATTTCTCACCTACAGATGGTGAGGAGAGAGGAGGAGAGCCGTGAACATTAGGTTGAAATTACTTGTCAGGTTTGATCAATTCATAGAAAGACAAAAATCCCTTTGGAAAAGGCCCAGTTGATTTTTGAAGATTAGCAGCAGCTCCATTGTTCAGGTAAATTATACAAGGGTGCAGTTTATTACCTAAATGAAAGATACATTTGCATGTAGATGGTACATCAATTATTTCATCCTGCCTTGGATGCTGCAATAAAAAAACCTCTCTCCTATAGACACGTGAGCACAAATGCACACACACATTCACTCACCCAGGACTTATGACAAGGGAGGTGGCTCTTTTCTTTGTGTGTTCTTTTTCCTTTTATTGTCTTGTAAGTATTATTATTATTTGACAGAGCACTAGGAAAGGAGCACGTGAATCTATTAATCTACAAAGCTCTGCTGTGACCCAAAACTCAGGAAAGAAGGCAAATAGAATCCTAGAATCCTTTAGGT
>NW_008587699.1:0-268 GCF_000691845.1 Merops nubicus
ACGGACACAAGGTACACAAACACGGGCACACACGTGTCCACACATGTCCACCATGTGCACACGTGTGCACACACTTGTACACGATGTACACACACGTGTGCACAATGTACACACGTACTCCATGTACACACAGGTGTGCACACACACGTACACCATGCACACGCATGTGTGTGCACACACACATAATGTACACACGTGTGCACAGACACGTGCACACACGTACACAATGTACACACGTGTACACAATGTGCACACACGTGCACAACAC
>NW_008587700.1:0-15567 GCF_000691845.1 Merops nubicus
CTCATAGAAGGCCACCAGGTTTGTCACTTCTGTGCTGAATGAGGACTCAGTATTTAAAAAGAAAAATAAAATCATATAGCTTAAGAAATATCCTCTGCAGGGACAGTTCTATTCAACCTATCATGATCTTCACTCTTTAAATTTATCCCAAAACCTTTTTTTCTGACTAATTTGGACTTTAACAGTTTAAGATTGATATGTAAAAACAAATTGTTTTGTATATCAGATTAGTCCACTATTTGTATTCCTGATAATGATTACTTTTTGTTTGTTTTGCTCCATGTAAATGATCAAAGGCTACCAGACAGATAGCTCAGATGGTAGAAGAGGTGTATGTTCACAAGCATTTTTAGCTCTAGTGGAAACACATGACATTGTGTTGAATAGAGAAATCAGAAGGTGTTGCCAGCTAGTTGCTTCTCTTTATAATCTTTGTCACAAACACTTGAAGTTGCCAGCCTGGGAACTAGGTCCTGTTACTCTAAGAATCCTACTAGGAACAATAGTTTGGTCTGCCCCAATGAACTTCTTTCAAGACCTGAAAGTAAAAGCAGACGTTTTCTCAGAAAGATGTACGCTGCAGTAATAAAGCTGGAGGACAGAAATATTTCAGTGAAGTGTTTTACTGAATATGAGGCAGGTTTGGTTTGGATGGGAGGCTCGATGAAGGGCTAAAGAGGAGGAAGGCATGTGCCATTTGTACCCCAAAACAATTACAGTATGAGAAGCAGAAGCAATCCTGTCTATACCTGCATGACATTTCACTGCCAAACTTGGACAAGCAGAAAAAAAAAAAAATAAAGAAGAAAAAAAAACAGACAACACCAAACTCATGAAGTTTTTTCTATTTATCTGGTGTTTCAGTTGATTATTTGGCTGCAAACTAGTCTCTGTGTGAGATTACCCATTCCCTGGCTTCTCCACTACTCCTGCCAGCAACAGTACCAACCAAGTTGGTGCTCTTGCAATACATCCACACTAGTGCCTGGACGATAACCTCAGACTTATTCCTCTGCCAGCACCTAATGGGTTTTTCAGTCATCACCATCCACACAGGCCACTCAGACAACACTGAACCAGATGCTCAATGCTCTTTATTGCATTGCCATTCTCTAAGCCATCTACGCTTGACTGTTTGCCAATTTTTCTTTTAATAAAAAATCTCTTTCTTCCTGTTTGTGCAGAAATCCATCACAGAAAACAGTATTATTTACAGTATACTACCTATGCCCAAAAATAGCGCTTAGCAACAGGAGGCAAAGATCTGCCACTAGTACCTCTGCGGAAAGTGCTACATCTAGTGCCAGCCATATAATTACTGCTCTTTCCACCTCCAGTAAAATTTATAGGCAGTAGTCTCATTTAGGGTTTCATGAGGATGGACTTTCATGCTTTACAGTGAGTACATTAATAGCTTCTAACTACTGAAGTTTCTAATTATCCATAATGAAAAAAAAAGAAATTTATTACCATCCTATTAGAGCCATTTTAATGTTCTACAAGCATATTATTTGCACATTTGAATATAAGTCATCAATAAGTCCTTTCTAAGGAGATTACTTTAATGTAACTAAATAACATAATGATTCTGCAGACTATGGGTGAATGTCAGCCCTCTGCTAACAACTAGAAAAGCTCCTGGAGGATGGAGACTCAGGTGTTGGTTTTGTAGTGGGTGCTATCTTTGTTAACTCAGCAAGGGTTGAGTTGGTGATATCAGGAACACGATCACCAAAGAGCCATAGATTAAACCAGTGGTTTACAGGCAGTGAAGGAGGATTATAACTTCTATAGAATGAAAACCAAAAGGCTATATATGGAGCCTATTCTGGCCTCTTCAGAAAAAGTTTGTGGAATTTCCCCACAAAGGAAATTTGGAGGAGGGAGAAAGGTCTTGTTACCATTCTTGTTTGCTGCAAAACTTCACCTGAATTGTGACAGTTTGGGAGCCTAATGTTCTTCTCCATGATGGTGGTAAAGCTGTGAGGTCTCCAGTCCAAACCCTCAGAGCTGTTTGCTCGGGGCTGTGTCTAGAAGAGGTTTGAATATCTTTGAGCACGGAGACTTCACAGCCTTCTTTGGGCCCTTGTTCGCATGTTTGACTATTCTAATTGGGGAAAAAACCAAATCTTGTATCCACAGCCTCTCATCTCATTGCTGTGTGCCACTGAAAAGAGTCTGACTGCCTATTCTGCCTCCTCCTTTAGGCAGCTGAAGCCAGCCATGAGGTGTCCCCTGAGAGTGAGCTTCTCCCTGATTTTCTCCCATGGCAACACTGAGTGTTTCTCCAGTGTTTCCAGGAAGCACTTCCCCATTTCTCTGGGCTATGTCCCCAGCTACTCTTCTCAAGTCAGGTAGAAAAAGCAGGTCACAGTTGCTGCAGCCTCCTTCCTTCAGGTATGTGAACACTGTCAGATTAAAAACTTAAAGATTCCTGCTTCTGTTTTCCCATCACTTCCCTCAAGTAAATGCAACTGCTCTATAACGATGTGATCACACACTGAGTGTCAGTGATAAGAGATTTCCAGATGAGATATCTGTGTCAGCCGCCGTGCAGCACCTCACCACTGCTGGCATCTGATGATGTATTTCAGTATTCCATCTGATACCTGTGGGTGGCATGGCTGGAGGCATCACTGTCACTTCAAGGAGCTTTAAGAGTTTCTGTGGCCATCAGAAAATGCTGTCTTGGTGCTGTCGGGACTCGGGCCTCACGGCACAAGCAGACGAGCATGAAGAAGGGCCAGCACCCAGCTGTGATGGATCCCTGCACATCCCCTCCTCTTCCCCTGAGCCACTGAGCTCTGCAGCCAGACAACAAAGAAGGACAGGAGCAGAGAAGCAGACCAACACTGCTGAAGCCAACATGCCTCGGGAACTGTCCCTCCTCCCCGGCGGCACTGTAAAGCCCCGTGTGTCTCCAAGCACAGTGGAGCCTCGCTGGACTGGGCCGCTGTTACAGGTCTCCTGTAATTCAGTCTCTCTCTTTGAGTTCCCTGCTGATTATCTGTCTGAAACCAAAACTCTGTAGCTAAGCATTACTTCTTTTTTATGTCACTGCTGCTGCTGCTGCGGTGTCAGGGCAGCAGCATTAATTTTGGACACTTCATCAAAAACTCTCCTTTTGGATTTCCTTCTTGCAGCCTCAAGTCAAGCAAAGCAAACAATGAAACTATTGGGACTGAAGAGAGGAACAAGTTATTAGGCTTTTTATTAGTTACAAAATTTATTTCACTGCTGTTTCAGCTTGCTCCCATCCTTGCCACAAGGCAAACGTCTGGATATATTTCATGGAAGCAAATGCAAGGATTGCTGTGGCCACGTTGCAGTGCTGTGCAAGGGGCCTTAAAAGTCTGCAGCACCTTTGCATGCACTTCCAAAGTACGAAAAAGGGACAGAAGGATTTGTACATGCTGTTGATTTCATGTACAACACTGTCACTTCTATAAATATGCTCACTGATGCACATGCAGCTTGGTACACCTGGTGAATGTCTCAAAATGTCAAAGGATGCCAGGAAAAGGCTATTTGCAGCCGATCTCCAGTTTAGTGAGATTTGTGATCATTTCACAGCCCAAATTTTGCTGTAAGGTAATTTTTTTTCACCTGGGAGGTGTTAAACAACTGTTCTTTTATAAATGTAATTACTTGTGGGGGACAGAAATCTAAATGGAAAATGAAAAATTAAATTTTCCAATCATTTTGAAATGCTCAAGACTTTACCTCTTTATCTAAAGTTATTCTGGAAAACTTTTTCAATCTGAAAAATTACTCTGGGATGGGAAAGCCAGGTTGTCTGCAATCTAAAATGCATCTCAGGCTCCCCTTCACTGTTGCTTGAAGGAAGATCTGAGCCAATGCTTGCTGTCTGCCAATGGAGTTACTCCATGTAGACACTGTTTTATTTGGATACCTGCAATAGTAGAGAACTGAGCTTTAAGTCTGGACTGTCTCCCAGTTGAGGGAATTCCCTTGCAAAAATATGCATGCACCACACTCCTTTTCTCTTCACGTGCTAAATGTATATAGTGGGTTTTAAAAAAATGAAAAATACCAGGTTGAAAAATCTTACAGTCCTCCAGCATGAGGGCATAGTGGATTTTTACTCCCTAGGAAGCTGCAATATAGAAAATGAAACAAGCCAAAAAGAACTCTTCAAAGGAAAGCTAAAAATGAAAGCTGCAAAAAAAAAGGTATTAATCTTTATTCAGAAACACCACGTGTGCCCTCCCACTTCCACAGAGTAAACTTGCTTTTAAGCTAGTAACATGCAAAAAAAACCACACATATTTCTGAAAGTTTGAAGGCAGTGTTTGATTGTGTTGGCTACAGACAAACTAATCTGATTGGGCTAATCTTTAGAAAAGACTCACATCAACATCAAATAGAAACGTTTTTTTGTCTTGTGCAGAATGGTTAAGGATAATCCACTTCCCCTAACCAAAGGTAATGATCCTTTTATTTTCCTTGTAAACAAACAAGTCCACTGTGTCTTCACAAAACACACATTGACCTTTCTTATCCATGTATTTGAACATAAGCATAAACATAAATTTTATGTTCATGTATGTGTGCACGTGCATGGTTGTGTATATGAGACACCTGTTTACCTTAGTAAAATGGCATGCCACTAAAATAAGATGGCTGATCTTCTGAGAAATGATACCTCTTCATCCACAGCACCAACCATGGTGATTCCAGAGCCAGAGGAAGAAAGGAAAGCCTCATGAGCAGAAGTCTGCTTTGCTGGTCCACTCCTCACAGATAACTTTCTTCTGTTCCGACCATTTGTGTTCTCCACTGAGATGGTCAGGAGACAGAGTCCATGCCTGTCCCTGTGTGACAAAGGGGCACAAGCCAGGGGTTGCTGCCAGCTCCCAGGAAAATCCCTCTGGATTTTCCAGAGAGGCAACTGTGATTCACCAGCAGCCACAACCAGAGCCACTTTTCCTGTCCATCTCTCCACCAGGATGATCAGAAATGGGTCTGCGTCAGCATTTCACATTTTTGTGTCCAGATGGCACAGCCATGAGGTCGAGACATTCACAGACAGGAGAAAGAAACTAAACCCACTCCATGCAATCCACCATTTCTGCTGTCTGCTGGTTAAGTCTGAGGTTGATAATTAACATCTTCTTATTAACAGAGCCAGGCAGGAGGTCCCCAACAAAATATAATTTGAAGTATTGGGGGAAAGGAAGAGGGGAGAAAGTTTTATTGCTTTAAAAATTGTAGTTCAGAGAAATTGAAGATTGGGGAACATCAAAAGCTCAGAATGAAGTGTTTGACATTATCTTTTTATATATTTATTTACAACTCATTGGTTTGGTGGGGAAAAAAAAACACAAAAATCTTGATATTTTCATTCCATCTTAGAACAGGAAAAAAATTGTTCTAATCTCAGAAATTCTCCAAGGATGGAAAAACATTTCTTTCTGAGCTTTGGATGAACAAAGATCATTGCTGATTTCCCATGCTGATTTCCATGGATTCTTTCTATTAATATATCTTCCATCCATCCACCACTATGGATGGCACAGCAAGCTCTTGAGAGTATAGGTTGTCTTAGTGTTCTGCACATATGGATAGTGTTAACGCATCAAATCAGCACAGAATAAGCTTTCACAAATCAAGATCTGGTATTGACACTTTTGTATAAGGAATATTTTATTCTACACCAGACTTACAATCTTTCATCTCACTTTCAGTGGGTGATTAAAGCTGGACACTAATCCCACCTTTGATACCCAGCCCAAATCAATGTAATAGCACCAGACAATGTCCACCTAAATCCTGAGATCCTAATAAAGAGCCAGATGCTCTGTCACAAGGTAACTATGCTGTGGCACCAGGTATCCCTCCCTCCTCCATCTGAGCGCCCTGCCTCCTACACACTCTAACCAGCTTAAACCTTCTCATCCAAAACAAAGGAAGCTGAAAATTATATTGTGCCACACAAACACAGCAGGGTAAGTCAAGGATACTTTGAATGTCCAAGGAATTCTTGTATCTACTGCTCTTTTTTTCAGTCGTACATTTCTTATAAGTGCACAGAACAAATAATTATTCCAGTACTATTGATACATTTTTTAAAAGAATAAAATTTTCAGCAGTTGGTGCCTCAAAAGCCACTTCCCATCATGTAATCACATATCTTCCCAGGTGCAACAAGGCTACCAGCAACCTTTTTTCCAGGGACACCCCTCCACTGTACTGAAAAGATTCTGTATAACTGGAAAATTAGTCAAGTCCAAATAGGTGTTGGTGCATAATAGTGCAAGACAATACAGTCCTCTTATCTCAGTGTTTGCAAACCTTTCCCAGCTCTCAACAAAGGATTGACCAGTCTCGATGGTAAAATAAAAAAAAAAAAACAAACCTTTGAAACATATCTGAACAATAGCATCATTACAGGGAACCCAGAGGGCTCTGGTTGTATCCCGGGCCAAATCTACCAGATGTACACACTATTCAGTGCTCCAAGATAACTCAGTGAAAAGCTCTGGTATATCTTTGGGCCCAAGAAAGCAAATACCCAATAAAAGAGTTTATGAGAAAAAGTTAGTTTGCCACTTACCGTTAAACTGATCAATAATCTATTAACTCTAACCTCGCTAGCACTAGACTGTACTACAATTTATGGTCAATCATTTGAACTTTCATTCCTCCAGAGTTATAGCCACAATAAAACAAAATAGGTAGATTATCAGTGGACAGAAATTAAATATTTAACCTTTACACAGAGGCTTAATGTTAAACTTCTTCCGATTCATTTATCCTTTCCCTCTCATGTCACAGCCTGATAGCATTTGTAGCTTGAGTTTTAAAAATTATTGACTCATGTTTCATTTTGTACAGTATTGACTTGGAGGGGGATGGCAGGAAATTACAAAGAAATAAGGGGCCACTGGTACAAACAACTCTTAGGAAGCAACTCATACTTTCTGTTGTAAAAGCCATTCCTCCTTAAGGTCCATTCCTGCCATGCTTAAGTGTTGTCTAAACACTGAGAAAGCTGAAGTATCTAATGCCACATTCAAGAAAGTCAATGTCAGGTCACTGAGAAGTGTATCATACCATTACAATTTGTTATCATTCTATTATTCCAAAACAGGAGCTGCATTGCAATAAGGCACCTCTGTCCTGGAATAGTTCCTCTGCACTGGGAGGAGTTTTACTGACTATATTTAATAGGAGGATGTGTTGGCCGGATTGTTGTCCTGCTGAGTACCTTCCTGTGGGATTCACTATGTCATTCTGTAGTGGATAAAAGGGGTGGTAGTGTTTGTCTTGAACTCGTCATGGGAATTATGTGGACTCCTGAAAAGGCAAGAGGTTTCTTGGTTTGGGTTTGGTTTTTTTTGTCCTTTGCTTTCCTATCACTACAAGGAACAAGTTGCTTGCCTCCAGTCTGTGCTACAGGCAGGTCATCTCCTGATCTGTCCCTTTCTGTGGCTATCTATTAGGCCTTTCTTAGAAATCAGTTCCACAACTTTCAGGGACAGTGAAAACCCTGCTGTCTGAACTGTGTGTTGGCAGGTGCAAAAGAATTACTCTGGTGTGCCAGAAGCTGGGCTGCAGCAAGTGTCATCAAGATTAATGACTTCATCATGGCAAGCTGGACAAATCAATCAGAGTCCTTGACAGCAGTGAGAAAGACAAGACACCATTAGCCATAGAGCCCATCTGTCACCATGAGCTCCTGACAGCACCCAGCAGTTGCTGGGCAGGATGGACCCCACACGTCACCACTGCCTTCAGCTCCCAAGACACCCTGCAAAGGCCACTGTCCCTGCACACACTATTTCCTGCACCAAGGACTCTGCACAGCTCACTGGGGACATCCAGAAAGCTCTTCAGAGTCATCTCACCAATGCTGATGAAGAGCTGAGCAACAGTCCTCACCATGAGTGTCACCAGCTGATCTGCCTCCACTGTGATAAGATTCCTAAGAAGCCTCTGCTTAGATTCAAATATTTCTCAGTTCATCCCACCTACTTTCCTTTGCCTGGAAATCAGCCAGGAAAGCACATTTTTGCAGGCACATAAAGGGTGCAATACTTTCTGTTAGCTGAGCAAGTGGCAAGGGAAACTAAAGAGGGGGGAAAAAAAAAGGCAAGCACTGGTAAAACTTTTTAATGCAAGATTAGACAGGGCTTATCTGACCCACCAGAGAGACTAAGAAGGAGGCAGGCTATAAAGCAAAGTCAATGCATCGTCTCTTCCCTGTTCCTCTGATATTCTGTCTGTGATGATGTGAGATTCTCCGGGCAAGAAAGGAACACCCCCACCTCCACAGGGCACCATGTCCTTGAAAGAAAGGAGCGTGTGCAGGTGCATGACTCATTCCTCCAGTTCAGCATAGGCTGACGAACTCTTCTGCTCTCCAGAGCAGCCCACTCCACAGAGAGACATCTGCTAAACCCTACATGAGTTAACCTCACACCACAATCTCGCAAACACACACCAATGAAATCAGGTCCGTCCTGCTGGCAATTCTCTGCATGGGAGGGAATGATGAGCCTTGTCCTTGGAAGGTGATCACTCTGTGGGGTGTGGAACAGAGCTTCCCCTAGGACGGGGGCTTGTCCCCATGTAGAGAAGGGCTGCAGTGCCTGTGAATGAGCCTCTTCATGATGGACAAACAAAATTTGCTCTGGTGTATTTGGACCTGATGGAAATTGCGGATATCTGGGTCAAATCAGAAATGCTTACTGAAGGTGAAAGTTGATCCAAAAAGTTGCTGTAGTTTTGTTTCACCCTCTGCCAGAAACCTGTGGAGGACCCTCTCTGCTTTGGAGAGGCTGGAGCTCCATATCACCCGCCCTGACTGCTCTCAGCTGCTCTCTGGAGGAGTCACTCCTCCAAGGGGTATCCAACACTATCTGACCATTCTTTTTTTTGTTTTCAATAGTAACAATGTGAGCATTGTTACTATTCCTAATGGCTCTGTCTCACATCCTTAAAGAAAAATTAAAATAGCAAGATCACAGTACTTACTGAGTAAAATATCCTGCAGTTAAATATCAACAGACTTGGGTTTGTCACTGCAGAAGTGACAGTAGACCCTTTAAAGACACTTAGGTTTCTACCCTCTAGATGCCAATCTGTAGTGTTCCCTATCAAAAAAATCTTTAAGGATCTAAGCTTTCTCTGGAAGTTTGTTGCTTGTGATTTAATGGGATCCACAGCTAGATCCACAGCTGTGGGATGTCCCAGGGCAAATTCTCAGGGATCCAACATTTTAACTGATGGATCAGTTTAAGAGATCCACCTGGATCCCAAACTTGACACCCTTGGTAGCAGGGTACTGAAAGTCAGACGTGCAGAGGGGCCTGGGCATTACACTCTGACATAGACCACCATTTGTACACCCTTATACACACTATACATACACATTTCCACAGAGAGAGGAAGTCTGAACACAACTACCTCTTGCAGCCCAGCAGGAAAGAGGATTTGGTCTTGTGGGCTGCCTCCGTACAGATCAGGGTTAAACTAATGGCGTTGATGACATGTAAATGGGAGATATTATGTAAAAAGAATTGCATAATGTTCCCAGATGTTTTCAATTTTCTGAGTACTTCTAAAAATAAAATGAACTTTTAATACTTAATCAACATAGTTATTCATTCTGTTTTACGCAGGATGAAATTTTCCATGAATTTTTTATGGATGCACGTTAGTTATTATTGTCTTTGACTCCCTGGTTCAGACACAATTCTGCCCTCTCTTCCACTGGTTGTACAAATTACCCCCACTGCATAGGCTGGGTACACTCTTCAGTCCCTAGGAAAGCTATTCAACTGATGTTACAAGTCTGTTTGGGTTTGGTTAGACTTAATTCAGGAGAGGAAGATTTACAAGGAGGTTATTAGCTACCTAATGGGGACATAGCTCACCCATTAACACTACCTGGCCAAAGACCCATGTAATTCCCCTACTCTGGAGGGGTACACACCTCACACAGAGCCTGGAGCAGCCTGGCAGCATGGGCAGGTGTGATGTGGTTTATCATGGGTGCCTGTCCACTACCTATTCCCTTTCATATCATCCTGCACCTATAGATGTTGGTGGTAGAGACTCTTTGAGCACAGTGAAACAAAGATGTAATCAGATGGTGCCAGGCTGGATTTCTCTTTGCATTCAGTGCTTATAAAAAAAGACACTGCAGAGAGGGGAAGCTTTTAGGTCCACTAAACCAGTGGGAACTTTTTTTTTTATTCTGGACTTAAATGACTTTGTGATCTTTATTCCTATTTTTTTTGCATAGCGCTCAAGAACACAAGTCCTTAAAGACAAGAATGTGCTTTCCTGACATATCAGAGATGAAATCCCAGCCAATTTGTGCCTGCAGTTCTTGTGTAAATGTGCTGGATGCATCTTGGTGAAGAAATTACTCCAAAGGAAAAGGAGCACAGAGAAAGCTTGAGTGACCACTGAGTGGCTGATCTGGTTGTCTGAGCAAGTACCAATGCCTGCATGACAACCTCCTAAAAGCAAAGTGCTGCAGACAACTGCCAAAGAAAAGGACCAAGGCAATATTGAACTGTCAGCCAGGGACAACAGAGAGGACACTCAAGTGGCATGTCAGCTCCATGTAAGAATAAAAGCTTGCAGCTTCCAAACAGTTCTGTGAGTGCTTTAGCTCGCCGTGCCGTCTCACATCTCTAAGGCATTTATGTATCATCAGCAGGGAGCACTTCACATCAGGGACAGGTGAAAAGCAGGAAAATGCAGAACTGGTATCAACCCAAGCACAGCTACTGCATGGCTCGATATCAGCACCAGTCTCTGCAGAGCACGTCGTAAAGAAGGAGATTTCCCAACAACACTGTGTAGCCACAGTTACAAAGCTGAAAGGCAATAGCCCATTATGTTGTTTTCAGCACCGCTGGTATACACTCGTATGACATTTAGCAAAGGCACGTTTAGTACCTTGTACATCTTTTCCTGCCAACGCTGGGAATCCATTTTGAACAAGCCGTTGAACTTTATTTTTATTTTACAATTTTTTTTTCCAAATGCATTAAGATAAATGCGTATGTTAACAGCCACCTGGGCAAACAGAAAATATTCATTTGCATTTAGCACAGACAGTTAGAATCTTACCACACTTTACTTCTCATAGAGGGAATTTCTCCTCTGATGAATCAGTCTTTATAAGCTAGCTCTCATTTCCTTCATTTCTTCACAGCTACTATGTTTTTTTTTTTATAAAAGAAAATGAGTGATAATTTTTTTTATTATGCAAATTCCATTTTCAGCTAACTGCTTTTTATAAAAGGGCATGTTATCCTTAGCTAAAGTACTCTGACACAAAAACCTAAAAATACCAGAATATTTACCTCTGTCAACCCTAAATATTGCCACTGAATTTCCAGAAGCCCTTGAAGGAAAAACATTTTTGCAATAACCCAGTGAAGTCACCAGGAGCTATTGCATTCTGAAATTAGCAACATGGTCTCTCCAGATTGCTCCATTTGTTCTCAGTTCATGGAAACTAGCAAACAAATTGATCTGGTCTGCCATCACACTCATTATAAAGGGTCATGGGAAGAACAGGAGAGCAAGTACAGGTTCCAGGAGGCTCTGGTGGGGTGTGCAGCTACATGAATGTATATTGCCCCTGTGCTGCAAGAACTGCAGTCACCAAACAGCCAAACATGCACTGAATCCCATCTCCTCTCTCCTTTCTCTTATCCTCTGCCCACTGTCACATAGAGATATTTTTCATTTCCAAACCTTATGGGTTTTTGAGTTTTGGGCTTTTTGGGGAGCTTCTTTCTCTCCATGTCATCATTCTGCAGGTGCCAAGGGCACACAGGAAAGCTGCAGGGATCACTGAGGGCAGCACAAGGTATTAGAGGTCTGCCATGGTTAACTTTTAGGACCACCACTGGGACCCTTTGGGGGGCACTGAGTCTGTAGTGGAAGAGGTAGGACCTCCATGCTTCTGCTGCCTATCAGTTGAAAAACCCATGGTCTGAAAAGCCAATTAATTGCCATTATTTAAAGACTGCTTTTCAAGGGAGTCCTTTATTGGAGAAACTGAATCTTAGTTCTGTGCTAAATTATGCACAAGAGTTAAGGGAGGTGAAAGTAAGAAATCTGTTGGGTAATCATAATCACTCTGCAATTAGATTTGATATCATAATAGAAGGTTAGTCTCCTAAGGGTAATGCAGTGAGGGTGAACTTTAAAAGGCCAGATTTTAAAACTATGAGAAAAATGATTAACAAAAGGCTCAAGGGCATAGTGAAACTCTTTAACAACTTATAGCAAATTTGTTCCTAGAGTAACTCCTCCAGCAGTCCCAGGAGTTGTACCAAGGGTGAGTTTAGCTAATGTAATCAGTCCAGAGGCTATTTAAGAACCTGTGCTAGAGAAGCAGATAGTGGTTAGAACTTTGAACTGAAAATAAGAACAGGAAGGATAAAATCTGCATGGCTGAGCAGAGTTTATTGAAAATAAACATCCTTTTAAAAATTAAAAGGAGTCTCTGAGTAAAGAGCAGAAGAGAGGCTAGAGTAAATGCAGACAAGCTAGGAAGGAAATGGACATAGAGACATAAAACTATTAAAAAAAAAAAAATCCAAGGCACTTCTGATACAGTAGAGAAGGAAAAAAATTAAGCTCCCAACCAGCCATATAATGAGTGAAACCTAGAAAGTGCTGTTGTTATGTGACAGCTTTATTGTACCTAATTAACTCAAATATATGGATCTGCTGGAAGACACCACTCTTTGTAGTTACTTACTATCAGATGTACAAAAGCAGGGATTTCTTCTGCACAACCTGTATCTTTGTGGAGAGAGTGGGGGAAGCTGAAAATCAGAGGATGCTGAAGCAGGAAAAAAACAAAACACGCTGGCCTGAGTTATTAGTACAGATGTAACTAAAGAGATTCCTTGTCTGTGCTGCTCTCTGTGGGAAATGAGAGAGGGGCTTCAGCAGTGATTTACTTTAACTCTGCGGAAGGAGAACAGGACCTGAGGAAGGAGCTATGTGGCCACCAGTTCACAGGGGCAGTAAATCACCCAGACTAGTTAGTACCCAGCCCAGGCTGGAGAGAAAACAAACTACCTAATAGTGAACCTGTCAAACAAGGTGCCCCGCTCACTTTGGAAACAAAGGAAGGGACTCAGTGCTGGCTCCTAGTGCACAGCAACAGCAAGAGAAAACTCACTGTGAGCTAATGCAGGAGAGATACTCCGTGATTCTGCAGAATCCATCCAAGCAGCACCACAGGCAGTGCCCTGACCACAACCAGCATCAGCACTGTGGGGAAGACTGCAGGGTCTCTGGGGCTGGCTCCCAACCCAAAGGCGGCAGAGAGACCCTGGCTGGCAAACGATCCCCACTCCTGGAAACAACCATAGAATCACAGAATCATGCAGTCACTATGGTTGGAAAGGACCTCTAGGATCATCAAGTCCAACTTCCACCCCAATATTTCCCTAACCACTAGACCACAGCCTCAAGTGTTACATCTCATTTTTTGAACCCCTCCAGGGATGGTGACTCCACCACCTCCTTGGGCAGCCTGTTCCAGTGCTTAATCACTCTGCCGTCCAGCTGGTGCCACCCAGGACAAAAGGGCATGGATATCAACATGGACAAAACCAATAAGTTTATTTAAAATTTAGGTGTTCCAAAATGTCACCAGTCTCTCCTTTCATGTTTGTGCAGCCTTAAGCACAACAGGGCCTCGACCTCTGCTGCAGACTGTAATGTCACCGTAACGGTGGCAAACAAATGACAACAGGGAGTAAACCCACTTCAGTCTCCATAAGGAAATACCATTCATTCAAAGCAATTCCTCATCTGAAAAGTTAATAAAATAGTACATAAAGGTGACCTGCTAGATATAATTTACTCGGGTTTTCAAAATGCTTTTGATAAGGTCCCTCATAAAAGAATATTAATGATAATGAGAATGATCTTACATTTATGGTGCTGCCTTACATTCAGATGAATCCCAAAGTGCTTTACAAAGTTTTTACTAACTGATTGTACAAATCATGTGTCATATATATCCCCAAAGTGCTGCTAGGTCTGGGAGAAGACATGACAGCTATTTAATTGCCTAGCATGCTGCTGTTAGGTATTTTAGGGCAGGGTGTAAAAGCAAAAGCTCCAGCCAGGTGCAATTAGAGTGAATTTAGGCAGGTAACAGCTACTTTCCAAAGCGGAGATGTGGCTGACAACCAAGCCAGTCTTCTCCCTCTGCCCTCACCCAAATGCTGAGGGATGTCTTAGGCTGAACAGATGAATGGCTTAGCTGGAAAAAAAGACATCTTTTTCAGATTGCTCCCAAACATACAGTGGACAGTTTATGGGCACCTAGACTTGGTTATCTAACTCCAGAGAAGCAGTATCCTTTACATTTTCTTCTCCAAATTTTCCATAAGTTTTTAACCTATGTACTTCAGCTTCATAAGCAGCCACCAATGCTGACAGGCACCAGCAGAGTATCTTCAGCTCTCATTAGTGTTTGGGAAGCAATCTCTGCCTCTGTTCTGCAGTCAGTTTTGCTTTGAGGTGCACATCTGAAGTCCCACTAATCCAACTATTATAATCTTGAAGACAGCTCCAGCCATAAGCATGTTCTGTTTAGAGAGTGTCAGAACACTTAATTTAAAGGCAGAAAATGTCTTGTTTAATTGCCTGAAATCAAAGGTTTCATATTTTAATTAAGCTTTTAAGAGGACTTATTTCATTGCTTTTTTTTTCCTTTTTCCTCTCAGACATGAAGGTCATTAAAGAATATCTTTCCTGAATAAGCAACAGTAATGATCATTTCACCAAATGTCTTATACAGTGTGGATACTACCCCAGACCTGAACTTCACACATTATTAGCCATCAGTAGGTGAACATCACTCACATGCCTGGCTCAATACAAAAGATCACCTGAACTTCCATGTCCTCTATTTCTTGTTACTTGCAAAGAAAGAAGATGCCAAGAAAGCTTAATCATAGCTTCTCCCTAGATACAAATTCCTCCACAGTTAGGCTTGTTTGGCAGCTTTTCTACGATCTCTTAAATGAGCAGCCTAAAACCAGATACCTGACCAGCTTAAAATCAAAGCAAGAGGCTTACAGATGGGGGTTGAAGAGGACCTTGGAGGTATCAAGGTGTCCTCGTTGTGTATGCAGGAAGATTTCAGCTCAGCTGTAATACCCTTAGGCACACCTTTGAAATTCTCCATCTAGCCTTCTGCCCAAGGCAGCACACATCTCATGTTTATCACTATCCCACTTGAGTGCTGCTGCAGTTTTTTCAGAGCTAAACAAAAGACAGGGTCCCTTCTGCCACCGTGACAGTTTGTCAGACTTTGCAGTACAATCCATATTTCATATCAAAAGAGTCCCCTCAAATTCAAGTTATATAAATTATATATTGCTAGGTAAACACGACCTTCCTCTGCCAATTCTTTCAGGCTAGAGCCAGAAGCCAAAACAAAAATCTTGTAAGAACAGGCATTCAGAGCCAAGCTGTCAAAAATCTCCAACAAGGAGAAGATTTGTCAACAGAATCATCATTTCACAGGGAGCTCGATTC